>NC_083290.1:42124390-42366028 GCF_963506605.1 Zootoca vivipara | reverse complement strand
AACACCATCAAAGCATTCTTGACATATGGCTGTCAAGCCTCTGCTTAAAGACCTCCAAAGGAGGAGACTCCACCACACTTCTTGGCAGCAAATTCCAGTCAAAGCAGTTGCTCTTCCAGTGAGCTATGGCCTTTCCCCATCTGGAGGCTCTCCATGCATTTCGGAACGCAGGAAAATCACCCATCAGTTGCAGTATGGTGGACATGGTGATAAGGAGTGGAGCTAGCGCACACTTGACTTATTATAATTCCTGAAGTGGTCTAGAAAATATCTTGAAGCTGTGTACTTTGCCCCTGGGGAGCAGAGGTGAGGAACCTCAGACCTAGGAGTTAGATGTGGCCCTCCAGACCTCCCCATCTGGCCCTTGGAACTCTCCACAGGCCACACCCAAAACTGACCCAGCTTCACATGCTGAGCATTTTTGCCTGCCTGTAATGCATTCTTGCACTCTTCTTTGCCTGGATGGGGGATAGACAGAGATGTGTGGTTCTGAGTATAAACTAGCCTACATAAAAGTAAATGGAACATTTGTTGCCCTGCTCACTTTTGTCTCTGAGATGTGGCCATCAGAGGTTTGTCCAGAAGGGAATGCAGGCTTTGGGGAAATGTTTCCACATCTCTGTTGTAGAGAAACAAAAGGACTGGGGGTTCAACAATGCAGGGGAGGTGGGTTAATTCCTCACTCCTCCAGCTCTGTGAAAGTCAGTGTGGCATAGTGGTTAGGGTGCTGGTCTATGTTCCGGCTGGATTCTCAATCTGCCATGAAGCATCTTGGGTGGCCTTGGTGCAGCTTCTCAGCCTAATTCCCCACAAAGGGTTGTTGTGAGAATAAAATGAGTCAGGAAAGAACGATATACACCACCATGAACTCCTTGGAGGAAAGATGGAATGTAAATGTAATAAATGAATAAATAAAGGTTGTCCCTCTGCTGCTGTTGCTAAATGATGTGTTTTGAATATTCCCTTTGGCTCTGTAAATGGACATTCTCTCATGGTTGTTGTTGGGTTTTTTTTGCTTTTGTATAATTTGCTGTTTGAGGAACTCGGCGTGAGTCGCTAGTAGCAGAAGCTGCTTGCTGGGTGGGGTGGAGCTGCTACACTAACTCCCCAGGAGGGGGCAAGGCATCAAGGAGGTTGGTGCAGTGCAAAATGCAGCAGCACAGCCAACCTGGCACTCCTTCCAGTGCGTTTTCGGCACCTTCATTATATATCTTTAGGTGCCAGGCAGAAATGTTCCTCTTCAACCAGGCCTTTGGGTGATTAACATTCCACAGCCATCTAAATATGTCCATGGGAGGGGTTGTTGCTGTTTTGTTGTTTTTGTTTTAACTATTTATTTGTGCTTTTACCTTGTATCTTGTGAACCACTCTGAGATCTTACGATGAAGGGGCAGTATGCAAGTCTAATAAATAAAGCATTAATAAGTAGAAGCTCTGTGTGTGTTTGTGTGTAAGGTAATGCTGTTGCTTTGGGAAAAACTCGTTTCTTTTAAAGATTAGCACTATCACTCTGGGGTCCTGCCTACCCATTTCCCCTGCTCAACTTGTAAGTAACTACAAGAGCAAGTGTCTCTCCTCACAGGGGAACAGCTAACTCTCTAAAATCAGGGGAAAGGAACATGTAGTCCTCCAAATGTTGCTGGAATACAACTTCCACCATCCTTGGCTCAGGCTGATGGGCGTTAGAGTTCTGCCATATCTGGAAAGACACCCTTGCTTTACACAGATGCCCTGAAACAGATACAGCATGGTCTTCAATGGAGCTAGCAATGGATCATTTTTTGTTGCACCAGCTAAGAATACAAGCTTAAATCTAGAAAGTGCAAGTCCTTTCCACAGAAGGTAAATGATTCTAGACTCAGAGTAATTGCTTGAGATCTTCATTTCTTGTCTAGTTGGGAGGAATATGCACAATATCTCAGTATCTAATATTCTGCCCAAGTGAAGGGATTCTATAGATTTACTGCTTCTTGGCACTACCTATCATCCCAGGCATCATTTGCTTTTAATTTAATTGAGCTAATCTTGTGCAGGTTCCATTTTAGCCCCTCCAACTTTGATAATATATTGGTCTCTTGTACGTTCTGCTCCTAATATCTCACCCAAATTACACAAGAAGCCTGGGCAATTGGTTTGGCCATAAATTATCACAGCAATATTTCGATCAGGTCAAAGAAGAATAAAAAAGCTATAGGATGAATGGAAGCCATTTGTTCCGATGTGAGGCACTAAGAATACAAAATATTTTTTGACCTCTGATCTATCTGAAGTATGCTTTTTGTCCGAAATAATAATAACATGTATTATTAAGGTAGCGTTCAACCCTGAGATCAGTGAATTACATTCTGCAAGTTTTATAGAATTTAAAACCTTCTCTCTATTCATTTTTATTAAAAACATTTCTAGTCTGCAGCCCAAATTAATCAAACCAAATTCTATGGCAGTGTACAACATATAAGAAGATCAGAATGCAATAAAACACAAAGGCAAATATGTACTCTTTATGATCCACCAACCACACATAAAAAGTAACAAAATGCAAAATACATAAAATTGTTTGGGGGGGGGGGACTGGAAAGCAACCACAACAGAAGCTCAGAAGTTGCCCAGGAAAGGAAAGGACTGGGTAATGCCTCATTAAATAACAATGTCTTATTTGGGGATGAGCAAAACTCTGTTTTGTTTTTTCTCACTTTTTCATTTTTCTCATCCCTAAATAAGACATTGCTTCTGTTGCTCACTTTATTGCAGGGCTCTAATGTTTTAATTACTAATTGCATGTTGTGAAATTTCTAAATATTGCAATTTCCCTTAGATAATTTGTGGTGTAACGTTCATCTTGGTTCAGGCCAAGGGAGCCGGCATTTGTCCAAAGACACCTTTCCAGGTCATGTGTGCTACTGGCGCACGGAAGATTGTGATGGAAGCCAGAGTGCATGGAAACCCCGTTTACCTTCCTGCCACAGTATTTATCTACTTGCACTGGTGTGCTTTTGAACTGCTAGGTTGGCTGGGACAGAGCAACAGGAGCTCACCCTGTCACACTGATTTAAACTGCCGACCTTCCAATTAGCAAGCCCAAGAGGCTCAGTGGTTTAGAGTGACCACAGTGCCACCTGCATTCCTTATGGATGATTCCACTGTGATAAACAGACTTAACAAATCCCTCATCCATTCATAAAAGTAGGGTCCAGGATGCTTCCTTTTAAGGAGGTCATGCTGGAACTGTTTCACCAACACTGAAAAAGCCCTCTCCTTGGTGGTCATAGTACATGCTCAATAAGGAAAGTGATTCCCATTTCCCTCCCACTTCACCCTACTTTAGGCTATAGTCACCTTGTGGATTTTAGTGACAAATATTATTTGGCTGCACCACACATCCTGATTTGCAATGGGTTTGTTGTCTGCAAGCTTTTTCAAAGAACCATCAGCAAATATCCAAGGTTACCCTTCACAAAACTACATTTCTCAGGTCTACTTGCACCTGGCATGCTGCACAGCTGCTCATCGTGCACTTGGAGGGAGGAAAGGGGAAAGGCCTCCCTTCCTCCTTCTCTCCCCTCTCCTTGTCACTTTTGGAATTAGCAGCAGCAGCAGCCAGATACAGTGAGTGGGAAGGGAAAGGGTAGCAGTTCTGAGAATCATTGATAGATGAGAGGAGGGATGAGAGGAGGTGCTCATCATGGGTGGCTCCTGAGCTATGGGCTTGGATCTTTTTACATCCTCAAGGGTTTGAAACATATTCAGATTCACTTCGACTAAGTCAAACTATTTCCCAATGTCACAAGGAAAGAGCCCAGCTTAGTCTGAAATTCAGTTCTGTCTGCATGTTAATACAAAAGTATCTAATAAACTAACAAATAACACACAAACATGCATTATATTTAGAAAAACTAGCTTGCAAAATTGTATAATGGAAAAAATACACACTCAAATGTTGATTGATTTTTTAGCACTTAATAATAATAATAATCCCGTACAAAGATTCGTACAAAGATTACCATAATCAATAATAATAATCCCGTACAAAGATTCGTACAAAGATTACCATAATCAAGGACAAAAGTGGTAAGGACCTAACAGAAGCAGAAGACATCAAGAAGAGGTGGCAGGAATACACAGAGGAATTATACCAGAAAGATATGGAGGTCTCGTACACCCCAGGTAGTGTGGTTGCTGACCTTGAGCCAGACATCTTGGAGAGTGAAGTCAAATGGGCCTTAGAAAGCACTGCTAATAACAAGGCCAGTGGAAGTGATGATATTCCAGCTGAACTATTTAAAATTTTAAAAGATGATGCTGTTAAGGTGCTACACCCAATATGCCAGCAAGTTTGGAAAACTCAGCAATGGCCAGAGGATTGGAGAAGATCAGTCTACATCCCAATTCCAAAGAAGGGCAGTGCCAAAGAATGCTCCAACTACCGCACAATTGCGCTCATTTCACACGCTAGCAAGGTTATGCTCAAAATTCTACAAGGCAGGCTTAAGCAGTATGTGGACCGAGAACTCCCAGAAGTGCAAGCTGGATTTCGAAAGGGCAGAGGAACCAGAGACCAAATAGCAAACATGCGCTGGATTATGGAGAAAGCTAGAGAGTTCCAGAAAAACGTCTACTTCTGCTTCATTGACTATGCAAAAGCCTTTGACTGTGTCGACCACAGCAAACTATGGCAAGTTCTTAAAGAAATGGGAGTGCCTGATCACCTCATCTGTCTCCTGAGAAATCTCTATGTGGGACAAGAAGCTACAGTTAGAACTGGATATGGAACAACTGATTGGTTCAAAATTGGGAAAGGAGTACGACAAGGTTGTATATTGTCTCCCTGCTTATTTAACTTATATGCAGAATTCATCATGCGAAAGGCTGGACTAGATGAATCCCAAGCCGGAATTAAGATTGCCGGAAGAAATATCAACAACCTCAGATATGCAGATGACACAACCTTGATGGCAGAAAGCGAGGAGGAATTAAAGAACCTTTTAATGAGGGTGAAAGAGGAGAGCGCAAAATATGGTCTGAAGCTCAACATCAAAAAAACCAAGATCATGGCCACTGGTCCCATCACCTCCTGGCAAATAGAAGGGGAAGAAATGGGGGCAGTGAGAGATTTTACTTTCTTGGGCTCCTTGATCACTGCAGATGGTGACAGCAGTCACGAAATTAAAAGATGCCTGCTTCTTGGGAGAAAAGCAATGACAAACCTAGACAGCATCTTAAAAAGCAGAGACATCACCTTGCCGACAAAGGTCCGTATAGTTAAAGCTATGGTTTTCCCAGTAGTGATGTATGGAAGTGAGAGCTGGACCATAAAGAAGGCTGATCGCCGAAGAATTGATGCTTTTGAATTATGGTGCTGGAGGAGACTCTTGAGAGTCCCATGGACTGCTAGAAGATCAAACCTATCCATTCTTAAGGAAATCAGCCCTGAGTGCTCCCTGGAAGGACAGATCCTGAAGCTGAGGCTCCAATACTTTGGCCACCTCATGAGAAGAGAAGAATCCTTGGAAAAGACCCTGATGTTGGGAAAGATTGAGGGCACTAGGAGAAGGGGACGACAGAGGACAAGATGGTTGGACAGTGTTCTCGAAGCTACGAACATGAGTTTGACCAAACTGCGGGAGGCAGTGGAAGACAGGAGTGCCTGGCGTGCTATGGTCCATGGGGTCACGAAGAGTCGGACACGACTAAACGACTAAACAACAACAACAACAAATAATAATAATAATAATAACCACAAACTGATGTGGAAAGATGGCTTATTTTAAGATGGGGGAAATGAGGAACAGGCAGAAACCAAGCTGACAGGTCGCTCCATCTGCAGCCTTTGCCCATGTCCCTGATGCCCCTGTGCTGGGAACACCTTGCTTTCCGCTATCAAGGTCTTAACAAAAAGCAAACTGTGAATCATCACGTTGTAAGCCCATCAACTAAATCTGAATCCTCAAACTTCCAAAGAAGGAGAAAACCTAGGGAGCATACTTATAAAAATTCCCCAGCGAAGAAGCTATTTTTAAAATATATGTACATATATACAGTGGTACCTCAGTTTACAAACACAATTGGTTCCGGAAGTCTGTACTTAACCTGAAGTGTACTTAACCTGAAGCGAACTTTCGCATTGAAAGTAATGGAAAGTGGATTAATCTGCTCCAGACAGGTCCGTGGAGTACTTAAACTGGAAATACTCAAACCGAGGCGTACTTAAATCGAGGTATGACTATATTCTAAAAATCCAGCCACAAAAGGCATCTGTACAAAATGAGATTTCAAACATCACTTTTAATTTCTTAGTACATCCTTTTAAAGGCATTCATTTTCACTTCAGAGCAGACAAATAAATGAGATTGATTCTCAATTTGTGGACGGAGCATCTCCCTGTCCCTGAGACTATATTTGAATAGAAGGAGGGACAAACGGCTGAAAAGAGACAGGCTGCTAAGCAATTCTCACTGGCGTGTGAAAGAGGCAACTCAATTGGCAGACCTACCTCACACCTCTCAGGATGCCTCACTGCTTCTGTATGGGGGGGGGGGCGAGAGAGAGAATTAAGAAAACTGAGGACCCACATGGAACATTACACCTGAAATTGGTATTGACACTTCTGCTAATAATGCCATCAACAATTCTCTTGCAACCAAGCTGGGAATATTGTCAGTACATTTGATTAAGGGCTGATGCAGCTGAAATAAGAAACTGGTGCCAGAAATATTTCTTTAGAATATGTTAAGGGCTTGTCTAGACTGGCAAGGTTTATGTGCATTGGCAGCTTACCATGCATGAGTCTTTATTATTATTATTAGGCATAGCTGGTGCCGCATGTGGTGCAGCCTGTGAATGTGTGTGCTTTAAACTGCTCCCTTGCCAATAGCCAATGCTTATGGCAGAAGTAGAGAGAAGGTAGATCTGGATCTGGTGGTAAATATAGACTTTGAATGTGACTCTTACCTTTGAATGGAAGGCCACATTCCACCCATGCAAAAACCAGAAAGCAAAAGCCCATCCAGGAAAGCAAAAGCCCTGATCAAGAACATGATGGCAAAAGCACTTGAGGAAGTCACAGAGCACAACTGCTGGCCTGGGGAGGAAGAGTCCTGACGGCTGGATAGAGAGGCCTTGTGGCCAGCCCTGAAGTCCTCCATTCCTTCAACAGACCTTTGGTCTAATCCAGCAGGGCTCTTCTGATGTGGAGTCCCTACATAGATCCCTGATTTCAGCCAATATAATCTCACATCTCCTCCACCTCTAGAATTATATTGGCAGGGTAGAAGGCAAGGAGACCAACAGTAGGTGGAGTCAGAGTCAATGACAGGCAGAGTCACCCTCTGACTGGATGTAAGTCAAAGCAAGCAGGCAGGGACTGGCTAAGAGCCGGCTGAGGTGGGTGAGGCAGTGCCCCAGGCACTCTAATGGACCAGTCTCCAGTGAAGACACACAAGCCTTTCTTTCCCTAGGGGAAATGCTACCCAAATTTGGCAGCTGCGGCTATGCATTGATAGCCTCCTTCCACTTTTAATTGTGCAGCCAAACCACATAATGCCATACTCAGTTTTCAGTGCACGTATTACTAAGGAGTTTATTTGCACCCTTTTCTTTCATTTAGGGAGGAATTGGTGGAGCCTGCCATGCAAGATCAATGAGCTCCACCTTTACAACATAATTTGGTCACCAGAGAAGCACTGAATAAATGAAAGTTCTGGGATCAGTTTGAGTATTTGTGTGTGTACATTTAAAAAGAATTTTCTTGTGCAATGGGGAGAAATAGGGATGGGAGAGAAATTTGGTTTGGTTTGGTTTTTAATATGAACCTACCGAATTTTCATTTCCCAAACTAATGTGCAGACTGAAATCCATCCAATCCTTCAAAATTTGCATTTCTCCAAGCATTGTGATGCAGTCCTTCAACCAATAATAATGCTTATAAAAATGTTTATATTCAAGAAAATAACATACAAAAATGCACAGTGGGGAAAATTTGCTTGCAAAAATTTGTGTACTAGGCAAACTTACGTGCAAATATGCGAGAGAGAAAAAGAACACCATAGTTAATTAAAATTCATATGCATTTTCCTAATATTCATGCATGCTTGTAAAAATGCAGACAAACTTCAATTTTTAAAACAAAGATGCAAATGGATATGGAAATAGGGTTGGTGAAACATAAGAGTGGAAACATGAAAAGCTGAGGGGGGGGGGGGGGGAAATCGAAGTTGATAGGTTTGCCCTGCCATTGGTGGAGTATGGGGAACAAGAATCTCGGGTAATGATGGGCAAAGGAGATTTCTCCTTGCATAAGCTGATTTTCATTTCTTTCCCAGAAAGCTGCACTCCCGCCTCCCTTTCAGCCCTGACAGAGAGGAGTCTCTGCTTCCACCCACCAGTCCCAGGGATGATCTATACAAAATCAATAATCTGACTCCCCTTACATTAAAGCATCCCCCCCCCCGCTCTGATTCTGTTGGGAGGAACAGCCAACGCTTGTCAAGATGAGCCACTTTGGCTAATTGGACTTCTGCCCTAAAAGCATCTGAGGACTGAGATGCATTCAGACCTAATGGGAGGGCAAAGGTTAATGCATGATTAGATGAGAAATGCTTCCTCTCTGAGAAGGGGGTGGGGTGGGGAATGAATTCCCCTTCCCTTAACAGGGAAGAAATTGCCTCCAGGAGTGAACGGCACTAAATTAAGGAAGAGACGCCCCTGATTCCAAGGCTCCTGTTTTATGGCTCTAAGCATATGCCTTTGTCCTTCCTGCAGTGTCCTTGGTGGAGTGCCATTAGGTTTGCTGTTGCTGACTCAGCCTGCAGGCAGCCCCAGCCTTCCACTGTTCTGCTTTATATCATATTCAAAGCATGCCAAGCAGCCCACGACCAAGCAGGTCTCTAAGGACTTGGAGGATGATAATACAATTGCCTTGGGGAGGGTGATTAGTTCCCCCACCCACTGGCCCCACCATCCTGTCTACGGGAGGAAAGGATATTGAATGGCATTGATTAATAGCAGTTGAACTGCACACAGCTCTTTTTCCCTGCTGAGTGAGGCACAAGCAAGAAAACACCCAGCCACTGACATATTAATGCAGGAGAGAGATGCATCAAATCAGGACCAGGATCAGGAATAAAGGATCTGAAGTGAAAGCTGGTTAAGAAAGTCAAAATTTGGGCATGCCCAAAAGATCAAAACTCTGCATCAAGGAAAAGAATTCTGTATATGTGTTTTGCAAATTAGCACACAGTCCTTGAGTGTGCATTCATCAGCCTTTGCTATTCAGCATGACAAATTGGGGGTCTGCAACTAAATACTGCAGTGTGAGGAAAGGTGCTAGAACAAATAATTAAACAGTACAGTGGAACCTCGGGTTGTGGACATAGTCCATGATGGAGGCACATCCACAACCCGCAGCATTCGCATCCTGAAATGGCACATCTGTGCAGGCGCTGGTGCAATTTGGCACTTCTGCACATGCGTGAAGTGTGATTTAGCGATTCTGCGCATGTGCAAGTGGTGAAACCCGGAAGTAACCCGTTCCAGTACTTCCGGGTTTCCCACAGTCCGCAACCCGAAAACACGTAACCTGAAGCGTCCTTAACATGAGGTATGACTGTATGTGAGCACTTGGAGTTGGAAGAGACCCCCAAGGGTCATCTACGCTATGCAGGAATCTCAACTAAAGCATCCATGGCAGATGGCTATCCAACTTTTAAAACCTGCTCTTATTGTCAGAAAGTTCTTTCTGAAGTTTAGTCAAAATCTCCTTTCTTGTAACCTGAAGAATTTACTAACTTAATTAATTAATTAATTAATTGTATAAACAGTTTCTCAGTGTGAACCAGGAAGTGACTTATCCTTATTTGAAAACGACGAGAAATTAATTTCTAAAATGTATAGATTGCTGTTATTATGGGAAACAAAGGATGAAATAGTTAAAACAACTATGGTTAAGTAGGCAAAGGATGTTGGGCGTAGTATAGATATTGCTGCAAACCTCTGTCTTCCACCTGACCTTCAAATGGGCATCAGCCACCACTGCATGCTGCTCTTCCCAACCCCTCACTTGTTGAGGGATACTTTCCAGTACAGGGATACATTTATATTCATGAAGACCTAACTTGATTTCATACCTGATGACAAAGTATAAAGAAGATTTTTTTATGAATTACTGTAGTATGGTTTGACAAAGAGAATTCTCAAGAGACTGGAAATCACAAGTTAGATTTTTTAAAAAGAATGAGAATAAAGGAAACCGAGGCACAGAGAAAACACAAACTGTTCATGTAATTTGGAGGTGAAAGTAAAGAAAGAAACAGAAAGGTTCTTTCAGAACTGAGGAAACAACAGTATGGTAAAAGGCAGTAGGAAACCTGCAAGAAACAGAGAGGTCTGGACATTTCCTCCCACTTTCAGGAAAAAGGCTGGCATTAAAAACATAGTAATAAGAGGCATAAAGTGGACATTTTCCAGATGCAAACTTCCTACGGGTATATAAGAACATAGGAGCTCTGCTTGATCAGGCCAGTGGCCCATCTAGTCCAGCATCCTGTTCTCACTGGGGCCAGATGCCTGTGGGAAACCAGCAAGCAGAACACAACCACAAGTGCACTCTCCCCTCTGGAAGTTTCCTGTTCAGAACACCTCCAATGGTGGAAGCAGACAGAGCCATCACTGATAACCTTATCCTCCATGAAAGGTATCATTTAAAGTTCTCCCACTTGACTTCTCTGTAAAAGAAAGGAGAACAAGAATACTGCTAATCATTCTAGGACTATCCCCTAACTAAGTATAAGCTTTAGGTAGGCAATATAAACTGTAATCCTTTTAATTCTTGTATCTGTAATTTAAATTCTTTTTGGTAAATTGGATAGCGTGAAACATTGTAGCCTGTGGTTTTTCTTTTTTCAGAGAGGGAAAAGGGCAGCTGGTATGACTCAATAGAAGGCAGTTTCCTACATTCCTGCCTCCACCAAACTGCGAAAGATGCATTTTTGTGTAACATGCACTAAGCATGTTTATTTCAAAGTAGTTTCCACTGAGTTCAGTGAGGCAGCCAGCTTGTTTCCTTGGAAATAAGTCCCAGGGAGTTCAATAGGACTTACTCCTAAGTAAGTCTGGCAAAGATTGCAGCCTTCCACTGCAAAATGCAAGAGATGGGCTTTGTAAATGTTGCTGAAGGCACTCAACTATATTCAAAGAGTAACCTCCAGTCTTATTGGTGTGTGTGTGTGTGTGTTGCTTTATAGCTAAAAGGCTTGAGGTCAAATCATCCTTGAAGGTCCTGGAAAGCCTTTTTGATTAGCACAGAAATATTTCTTTATGGTCCCCCTCCTCCGCTCCCTTTTCATTCTGGATACTCTGATCATTATTGCTGCCCTCTATTGATTATGCTGCAGGCAGAGAGCAGGTGACCAGCTGTACTTTGACTTCCCAGTATGTAAGGCCACCCTCATTTTATTAGGATGCTGATAAGATACCATGGCCTTTGCTGACACACCATGTCATCAATAATATTGCATTATCAGCACAGCCAGGCTGCAGCTTGCAGTGCTGAACAAATTTTAGACACTTCTGGCACTGATGTGCATTCAGAAAGGACAACAGAACTGGTAGCTGCTTTGTTACACTATCTGGGGTATAATTAGAATCATTGGGATGATTCAGCTGCTAACACCTTCAGTCTCTGGATTTCGAGAAGGTCACAGATATGTACCGTATGTGTGTCAGGACTAGTGATGAGGGACAAATATGATTTTGTTTTCATTTTAATGAGAAACTACATAATTCACAAATCAATAGGTGAACCAAAACACAGGCAACCTTCCAAACTTGCACTTCTCTGAATTTTGATATGCAGTTCTCTAACCAAACTACGAGGGGCATTCATTAAAGATTTCCCCTGACGTACTTCCCGTGTACTGAGACAAATGAAACTGGGCACAGTTATTAGTCCTTCTCCACATAGCTACCAGCAGGAATCAAACACTTCTCCCATTGCTTTATGTAGCTGTGGAGACCTTGTCTGTAAAAGTCGGCAGGTTGCGTCAGAAGCCACGACCTGACCTCAGAAATCAGCATTTCATCATCTGGAAAAAGTTTGCCCTTCAAAAATAACTTCATCGTTGGAAAGAGGTGGAAGTCTGATGGTGCGAGGTCAGAGAATAAGGCGGGTGAGGAAGGATTTAATCGCCACAGGGCCATGCTTCTGTCTGAGCAACATGCGAGTTGTGAACTGGGGCATTAACCTGCAGGAGGCAGACACCTTTGGTCAGCATACCACGCCTCTCAATTTTGATGGCCTTCCACAATTTCTGCAGCATTGAAGTGTAGTATGTCCCGGTAATTGTGGTACCCTTTGGCAGAAAATCCATCATCACTACTCCACGCTGGTCCCAAAAGACCATGAGCATGACGTTGTCCACTGACACTTGGACACATGCCTACTTTGGAGGTGGTGAGGCACAGGGCTTCCATTATTTGGACTAGGATTTAGTCTCTGAGTCATAATGATGGACCCATTTTTTTGTCCTGAGTAATTATAGTCTGGCAAAGAAATCATGGTTTTCATGACACATGGCCAAAAGAGCCCGTGAGCATGTGACTCTTTCCTGCTTCTGGAAGGGCGTCAACAGCTGGGGAACCCATGGTGTGGACACCTTTCCCATGAGCAAATGATCGTTGATGACTTTTTTCTACAGAGCCCACACTGATCTTGAGATCTGCAGCTAGTTTGTGAACTGTTATGCGGTGATTCTCCAAAATGGTGGCTTCCACTTAATGGAAGGTGTACTGTGGTCGCCCAGGAATGGGAGCCGTTCCACCGAAGTCTGACCACACTTGAACTGACAATGCCAGTGCTTGACTATGTCATACGATGGGGCATCCTCACCATAAGTCTCTTTCATCTCATCGAACGTCTCCCGTGGTGTGCGCCCTTTCAAGTACAGGAAGCTGACTACCACTCTGCATTCAACTGGTTCCATTATCAGATGTTACTCCATGGCACCCATAACAGAGAAACCGTTAGGAGTTCAGAGCTACAAATTACCACATTACCTATGGAGAGATGTATCATTATACATGTGCAATTTCATCCTGCTACGATAACCAGAAGTGGGTCAGGGGAAATCTTTAATGAACGACCCTCGTCTGTAATAAAAAATGCATATATTATTTGCATTTATTTTATTTAACAAAATGCATATATCCTCTGGTTTACAAAAATAAAACACTGAAATTCTCCTTGGTAAATGAACAGTTAAAAACAAGTATATAAATTCAAAAGTTTAATAAGTCAACAAAGGCTAAAAGAGAAGCTTGCCTAAACAAAACAGTTTTATTTTTTTTTTATTTTTTAAATATTTTTATTAATTTTCCAATTAAAACCAATTATATCACATTCAATATTTCAAATTATACACATATATATATCAATCAAACCGAATGTTATGCCAAATCATCTAAAGAATTTTTTATTTGGGTTCCCATGCTTCAAGAAATTGGGAATTCCTCGCAACTGTCCACTGCCGTCTTTTTTCTAAAATTCAAATCGTCCTCCAAGTTCATAATAATCCAGATCTTCCCCTTACAGTCACATAGATGTTTTCCACTTTCATCCGATTGTTTCCCAGCCGCTGAGATAAATATCAAACAAAGTTTCACAGATGTTCTTTCTCCTGTGTGAGTTAATCAGTCCAGCCTCCCCATAAATCTTCTTAATGGAGCTCCTTGTTGCGTCGAAGCAGCCCGAAGCAGCGCCATCTCAAAAAGCTCAAATCACTTTCGCTTTCTCTCATAGCCATGAAGATTCACGATCATTATAGAATTTACAGCTTTTTCAGGCAGGAGACCCAAACATCAAACCATAAACTCTTGGTAAATTAATGGATCTCCTTGCCCTATAGCTGAACTTAGCTTCAGGTCGCTGCTCCAATTTAAAGTGCGTCACAACTCATAAATCCTCCGAGCGCGTCCAGAACTCCTTCCGCCCGACTAGGGGGAGGCTTTTCTCATCGGCAACTCCACATCTTTAAAAAAATATGCTCAGTAACAACAGTTATAAAGTTCAACTCACACAGTCTTTTGCTTCTCTTTCACTCCAAACAAGCCAGGACATCGCGTCCGGGAAGGTACGAGGCAACAATATGAAGGAAAAAATAAAAATAAAAACTCACTTCCCTTATCGCTCCGTCCCCATCAATCCTTCTTCCAGATGCAGTACAATCTTTGACTCCTCTCCTTTCAGCAGCATAAATTTCTCAGCAGTAAACAGCGCTTCTTCCCCTCCTTCTGAAGTATGTCCATAGATTTAAGCCTAATTATCTTCTTTAACCATGGAAATCTCCGCCATGCAGATTAGCGTCCGGGAGTCCTGGCCCTCGTAAGTGCTCAGCCCAAGCTCCCCCCACTCCAAAAACAGTCGGAGTGGGTCTGGGGGCATCGCGGGCCAGCGGCCCCTCTCCGTAACCCCCGGAGAGGGTAGGGGGTTTAAACAAAACAGTTTTAAGCAGGTGCTAAAGAGAGTTGAGTGAAGGAACCTGCCCAGGTGGTGAGTTCCAAACTGTAGGCACTGCCATTAAAATACATGTATTTGTGGAAAATACATGCATATGCACACACATATGCATTCCATTTGAGAAAATTGGTTGCAGGAGCTTGCCCTCCCCCTTAACAACAGTTTCCCTCCCATTGATTCCAGTTGGAGGGAAATAAATGGTGCAAGTCTCAGGGATCATTGCCTCTTCCAGCATGCTCCTCCATTTCTGCTCTCTCTGACAAATGAGCACCAATTAAAGACCATTTCATAGCCTCATGATGGAGACTTACATGGTTAGATCTCCCTTTCCAAGACTGCCCTTGTAGAAGGAGATTTGAAAAATCCTATGGCCTCCAAGATGCCCTCTCGAGTATCACAAGGCTACAGCCTTTAAGTTTCCCATTGACTAATTTGCTACAGTCATTGATTGAAAATCTTTTGATTTATTTTTAAATTGATAAATTAAAGATTTCCCCAGTTACAAGAGATTTACACACGCATTCTTACAAAAAATGCTGGTAGGTACCACCATCTTAGATGAGGCCATTCTCCATTTTCAGATAGCAAAAATGAGAGGGCCATTTCAGACATTTGGGTGATGCACAGAATGGAGCGAATATTTTTGGAACCTAGATGCTGGCCACGGTTTCTCAGAAACTGCTGGATCGTGGCTACCAATGGCATCTACCATTGTGCACTCTCAAACACAAGCCATTATTCAGATGTCTGCCTGGCATCGCCTCACCAGGATTTCAGACAGGGATCCACCCCAACCTTAGATGGAGATGCCATTGTGGATTGAACCTGGGACCTTCTGCATGCAAAGCATGTGGCACAACCCCTGAGTTCTGGCCCTTCCCCCTAAGTTTCCTTTTTCTTATTGTTTCTTTAATGCACAAATCCAATTCCTGCAGCACTGAAATCAAGTAAAATACCAAGCGTTGCTATTGGGAAGGCAGAAATCTGCTTTATACCAAGGAAAACCACAGGTCTTTCTTCTAGCTTGGTATTATTCACTGGAACCAGCTCTCTCCAGGATTTCAGGAAGGAGCCTTTTGAAACCTCCCTTGGAAATTCTGGGGGCTGAACTTCAAACCATATGTATGCAATGCTTTCTCACTGATCTACTCTTTTCCTTGAGTAGCACTGCCCACAAAGGAGGCTACCTAATGCAAATATTTTTGCATCACTGCTAAAAGGTCTGAAATCAAACAATCCAATTAACAATCTCTTGCCTACCCTCAAGCACAAAGGGTTAACTTACAAAGATAGCCTAGATCTGAAACCAGAAACCTAAAAGCTCTGCCCTTCCTTCTCCCAACACTGAATTCTGAAAGGAAAGCACATTTTTCTTTGGAGGAGACCAAGCAGGGTGACCTTTTTCGGGGGTCTATTTTTAGAACAGAGATGCTGCCAAGTCAAGATGTAGGTTACTACAACATATGAATCACCCTGCTCTTTGGGAAAGGAGCAGGAAGGAGGACATGACCACACACAAAACAAGCCTTGCCAACAGTCTTACAGATTGTAGTGAGAAGAGAAGAGCAGGCTCAGCATTAGAGAAGAGTAAGCACCTCAGTATCTGAAAAAGGATAAAGGTGAACTGCAAAGGCCACATTAGGCTGGAATTCAAAGGAACACAAGACTTTGATCCTTTTCAGTTACAAAGTCAATTAACATTGTCTCACCCTGCTTTAATATTGAATTAATACTTTCTATTCAGGAGATGGTGGCTATTCTCTGCAAATATTGTCTGGCTGGGCAAGTACTGGGTGGAGAATTGATAAAGATTTGGCACCCTGTCTTGAGATTGGATGGTCATCATAAGGAGAGCTCTGCTGGCTTGCACAAATGGCCCAGGAGGAAGAAACCTTTCCCAGCATTTCCTGAAGGCCCCAATCCAGTGCTGGGTGCGGCCTTGAGCTGGTAGTTGGAAGGCCCTCAACACACTCTCATGGTGCACAATGCACACAACACACACAATACACAAGCATGCACATAAACATACTGTTACAGGCCACCCCATTGTCTGCCAAGCGGTAGCAAGATTCCAGGGGTCTTGTATTCCTCGGGAATGAGGCACAGTGGAAACTGTTGTGTCTTTATGAAATATGGTTCATTTTACACATATTTACAACCTAAGGTTTGTCGGAGAGCGTGCAGAACATTACACCCCAAGAGCATCCCTCATAAATTATTATTACATTATAAATTATTATTATTAATTAATTATTGGTGTTGTTGTTGCTGCTGCTGCTGTTTCTTCTCTCATAGCTTCAGCAAGCTTGGGTCCAAAGCAGCAGTCTACCAGGCTCCCTGGTTTTTGTGTGCAGCCTCCTTCAAGCACCACCACTTGTCCTAAGCCCCTCTCTTCTTCTTCTTCCCCAAACCCCGTTCCAAAACCTATGTTTTAAAAGGACACATTTTTTCCTGTGGTGACATCACACCCTCTGTTACCCCTGACAACCTCCCCCTCTCAATTCTTCTGTTTCTGTCCACTTCTCAGCCGGGGCATGGACAGCATCTGCACAGTCAATTATTATTAATGGACTGGTACTTGGCTGTTTTGTGTTCTTAATGGCATTAGACCAAGCTGGAGAAGGCTAATCTAGTCCACCATCCCATTTTCAACAGTAACCAACCAGATGCTTCCAGGAAGCCCTAAACAAGGGTCTAACTCAGGGGTAGGCAACCTAAGGCCCATGGGCCACAAGCTGCCCACAGGGGTCGTTTTATCGGCCCACAAGCCCCCCCCCCCGAACTGAGTCGCCTGCTCGGCAAGTCCCGATGTGCTGCACTAAACCGGCGCAGCGCAGTGCGGGGACTCGCTTCCATGCCGCCGAAAATTGCGTCTGCGCAGACACTGGAAATTGTGGACCCACACGCTCATGCACAATCTGGCCCACAGAGGGATCTCCACTCGAGTGAACCAGCCCTGGCGAGGTAAACCTTGCCAACCCCTGGTCTAACTGGTACTTGGGAGGCCTACTGCTAATAGCTATTACATCTCCATAAATTTGTCTAATCCAGGGGTGGTGAACTTTTCTCTGCCTGGGGACCACATTCTCTCCTGGGCAACCTTCCAAGGCCATATGCTGCCTTTGTACAATAGGCTAGTTGAGAGAGAGAGAGAGAGAGAGAGAGAGAGAGAGAGAGAGAGAGAGAGAGAGAGAGAGAGAGAGAGAGAGAGAGACCCTATCCTACATCTGTTCAAGTAAGAGGCCATCAGTGGAGCCAGAATTCTTCTTTGGATCACATTTTAATCCAAGCCTGAGAGGAACTGAAGTTCATCACTCCTTTGAAGCATGTTTCCATGACCTAAGGTCAGAGAACTTCACTGTCATCCTGATTACAAAAACAATCATATTTCCTACTGTGTGCTGGTGTAATTCTTAGGTCAGGGCTGTGGAATTTTTGGTCCTCCAGATATTGTTGGACTATAACTCCTATCTTCCCTGACCATGCTGGCTGAGTCCAACAATCCCTGCAGTGTTTCCCATCTTAGAACTAGGTAATTGCTTCCTAGTTTGTCATGCATTTCCCTGTGTTCTTCTCCTAAATGTTTTAATTTCAGGAAGAGATTTAGTGTTCTGAGAGTGACAAGAATTTTTGTTGTCATATTAATTAGGTTGGAAGCTGGAACAGAAGAAGCCATTTCAGCAATATATTCACAAAGTGCTTTTGAAGTGTTTCAAGGGTGGAATAAAGAAGCAGCTTACTGAACAAAAGTGTTAATACTCAAAGGAATAAAAAAGATTCAAACTGGGCATCATAAACCACTTCCTCTGCAGTATTCTGAGAGTCTGGCTTAAGTGTGCATAACTATGTCCTGTCTCCTCCTCCTCTAGTGCTCAATATAAACCATTTCATATGATATTAGTAATAATGGCATTTGTATCCCACCCTTCCTCCCAAGGTACCGAGGACAACAAACGTGGAAGTGATGAAACAATACTATTATAAAATAAAATAAAAACATATTTAAAGCATCTAAAAACAATTAATTTAATTTTAAATAGGTTTAGGCTGTCTGCTGGGGAAAGGTCCTCTTGAGGCAGCTTACAACAGATAGAACATCACATTGTGTTCTTCCATTTTGGAATGATTTTAGGTGTGTCTAAATTTTAATTATTTTTATCTGTTTTAAAATTGTATTTTCTGTTTATTGTAATCCACCATAAGACAACATGGTGAAGAATGGAAAATATATCTTAACAAATAATTAGATATATAAGAACATAAGAAGAGGCTGCTGGTTCAGGCCAAGGGACCATCTAGTCCAGCCTTCTGTTCTCACAGCGGCCAAGCAGATGCCTGTGGGGAAACTAGCAAAAGGATTCAAGCACAAGACTCCTCTCGCCTCCTGTGGTTTCCAGCAACTGGGATTCAGAAGCATTTCTGCTTCCAACTGGGGAGGGCAGAGCAGAGCCATTCTGGCTGGCACCCATCATTAGCCCTCTCTTCCTCCATGAATTTGCCCCATCCTCTTCTAAAGCCATCCAAGTGGTGGCCATTATGGCTCCTGTGAAAGTGAGTTCCATAGTGTAACTATGCACTGTGTAAAAAAAAGTACTTTCTTTTATCCCTCCTGAATCTTCAGCTTCATTGGGTCTTCTAGTGTTTTGAGAGATGGAGAAAAAGTTTTCTCTATCCATGTTCTCCATGCCATGCATAATTTTATAAATGTCTGTCATGTCACCTCGTACTCAACTTTTTGCTAAACTGAAAAGTCCCAAGCATGACTACATTTCTTCAAAGGGGAGCCTCTCCATCCTCTTGGTAACTTTGGCTGCCCTTCTCTGAAACTCCCCCAACTCTACAACATCCTTTTTGAGGTGAGGCGACCAGAATGGCACACAATATTCAAAATGTGGTAGCTCCATAGATTTGCATAATGACATTATGATACTGGCAGCCTTATTTTAAATTTCTTCCAAAATAGTAGTGGTGGTGGTGGTGGTGGTAATTGTTGTTGTTGTTGTGACTGGGTTGCAAATCCTATATTAGGATTGCCATATTTCAAAATAATCCAGGACAAAGTGCCGCCTTTTAGAAATTCCTCCCGGACATCAGTTCCACCTTTGAAAACCTGGTAATGCCCAGGGAAATCCAGACGTATGTCAGCCCTACCTACACCTACTTCACAATGCCACATCAGATATCTATATCTATACGGTATCATTTATATCTATATCATCTATATCTATATTTATATCTATATCATCTATATCTATATCTAGATATCTAGATATCTATCTGGCATGCACAACTCGATGTACATTTTAAATATTAACTGCCATTCTGAGGTCATTTTGAGATCTAATCACAAGAAGGCAGTGATAGAAGGCCTAGTCCTGGAACCATCAATAAATATCAGTCACAAAGTCCCCAGCTTTAAATTTTATGATCATGATTATTCACAGTGCATGCTTCTGCTGGGTTCCTCTGCCCATATATTATCTGCTTTGTGAACAAGTCACCATGCATATTAACAGCAGCTCCCAGAATTAGTTTGACCTTCCTATTTGGAGATTTTTGATGAGTCAGCAGATCACATTAAATAAGCCACATCAGTTTATATATAAAGATGAAACGTGATCTCATGCTTTGTGGTGCTCCAAAATATAAGCAGGCCTTTCCGAAAGCAGAATATCAGTAGCTAGCTATTATTATTTTAACATCACAGCTTTTCAAGGATATAGACAAGATCGATGGGTTCATTAAAGGACAAATGGTGGAATGGTTGCATTTTGCATGCTTTGTGTATCATTTGCCAAAAACCAATGATAATGCAAAATCTGTGCAGAAATTCCAAATGTAGGGTATTTAAAGGTTTCCCTTCCTTTTAATTTATTAATTAACAGCCCTGCCATGCTCATAGTGGTGCAGTTATTTCCACAGCTTCCCATCCAATGCAGAGACAGGTTAGAGAAACAGATCAGGTAAGTCAGTTGCACATCAGGACAATGCAGGAAACAGAACTGAGGCATAAGCTATATGTCAGGACTAACGAACAACAAATAGCTTTCTGCTGTAGTATATAATGTTCCCTAACAATATTCTGCTGCTATCAGGCTACTTAAAATGACCATGCAATGCTTCAACTCCATGACTCTAAAGAAGTATAATACTGTAATGGTGAAGCAGAGTTAACTATGATTTAACCCAGGTCTACAATAAATAAATTTATACAATTTTAACTGCAGGGCAGTTTCCCCACCTATTACAACTGCATCAGCTCAGAACTACATCAACATTTTGGCTTTGTTTCTTTGCTGAAATGTTTAAATAAAACTGTTGCAAGGTCAGGTACCAGAATGGATGAAGAGCCAGCTTAATATCCCAGGGAAGGCCAGGCTGATACCAGTTCACTCACTCATAAGACTGAGGCCACATCCCAAAGAGAAAGGTCACAGCAAAGCAAATCTGGTCAAATCCAGTAGGCACAGCCATACCCCAAAGAGAGCAAAAAGGCAGCTTTTCAGCACCCTGGAGAGTTCATGGCAGTCAGTAGTTGCTACTAAGACTCACTAGCTGGTTACTTAGAGCAGGCATCCCCAAACTGCGGCCCTCCAGATGTTTTGGCCTACAACTCCCATGATCCCTAGCTAACAGGACCAGTGGTCGGGGAAGATGGGAATTGTAGTCCAAAACATCTGGAGGGCCGAAGTTTGGGGATGCCTGACTTAGAGCAACAGCTTTTTCAGCCCAAGAGCCACATTCCAATTGTGGGCGGGGACAGAAGCAAAAGTGGGTGGAGCAATGAGTGTAGATTTTACCTTAATATAGTGGGCTAGTTTATACACACTCCTCTCTATTCTCCCACAAGACAAACAAGAGGCAATGTCAAAATTCAAGAATACATTCCAGCCAGGCAAAGGGGGGGGCAGGCCCAGAGAGTGGTATGGCCTGAGGGGCAGGTAGAGAGGCTTGGAGCTTGAGGTTCCCCACCCCTGACTTAGAGCAAGCTGCAACTTTCTGAAGCCTGACTGGCCAGAACCTCCTCTTGGCCCCACCTCCTCCTGAGGAGCTGTCTGCTCTTGTAGAGGCTATTCCGTATCTGCCAGCAGAGCACTATCTCCTCCTGTGGGTCATAGCAACTGGAATTCAGAAACATAATGCCTCCAACAGTAGAGGGTGGCTATCAAAGTTGGTGGCTATCACTGCCTCTTGTGAGAGCAAATTTCACAGTTTAACTATGCTCTGTGTGAAGTTCTTTCTTTTGTCTGTCCTGAATCTTGTAGTATTCAGCTTCATCAAATGTCCCCGGGTGTTACGGGGGGACGGGACCTCTTCTGTATCCACTCCCCCCCCTACCACTTCCCACAAACTTAGTTTTTTCTAGAAACTTTAATGTTGTTTTGGAGAAAGATAATGTGAGCAGTTATAGACTTTAAACTCAGGCTCCGATGTTTTTCTCTAGCAATCATTAACCAGCACGGTTCTACTGCTTCTGTGTATCCATCACTGAAAAAATACAGACTTTTGATCAAAGCAAATGCAGCAGTGTAGACAATTCAAAGTTTTTGCCTTTGCAGATGTTTCAGAAGGCTACAAAAATGAATTGTTTTGAGATGGTAGTTGGATCCCAATGAATACTTCAGGCTCCGTTATTTTCTTTATTCATCAAAAGATGTTGGTGTTTTATGACAGCAGAGGCACGGCACTCATCTTGCTGATTCATTCTCTTGCGCAGACCTAGATGAAGTCCTTAGGGTAGCAACTGCACAGGCAAAACAGGAGAGGTTAGTTTTGCTGGCACAAACACAAACCAGCAGTGCTATGCTGACATTTTCTTCCATTCTCTCCCCTCCCCACCCCCACCCTGGCAGCCATTCTCTATCTCTTCATGAGGGGGAAAATGCAATTGAAAGCTTGAATTTGAGAGTTATCAAAGTGAAGAAAACACTTTTAGTGAAATTCTCATGGGCAGGGATCAGGGGTTTTGCCATTCTTGCTTTATGTTTGAGATAGCCAAGAGGCATTTGTAAGTTTCATTCTGAAATTCATCTCACCTCGGTGGGCTGCACTCTGCAGCCTTCCCAGATGCTCTTCCTTCCTGATTTGGTTTGGGATCCAGGATTTGGCACAGCCCAAGTGCACAATTGTTGCAAAGGGAAAGCAGAAGGCAAGAGGCTGATTTTCCAAAGACCATGCTGTCTTTCAGGGACCCATGCCCATGACAAATTTGCCCTCTGCTGAACCTCACTGACTTTTATGACATTTCTCCTACATCAGTTTGGGAGGGGGGTTGTATTATCTCTTTTGTCTGCTTGTGTGCCTGAAGAGAACTTCTGATAGCCCCAGTGAAACCCCACTGAAATGAAAGGAGGTCTTTCAGCTGCAGACCCCATTGACTTTCTTCCCTAATCAATTAGCTCTTAAACTTTGAGTTGCACAGATAACCCAATATAATATCTTGTGTAAAAAGCAAATGAATTATTTTCTCTGAATTTTCCAGGGTGGAATTATAAGCCCAGGAGACTTTCAGGCAATGATGCAGTACCAGGGAAGCAGAATAACAGAACAGTAGATTTGCCAAGCTAGCTTGCAGCTACCAAGAAGAAAAAGAAAACCCTATTATTTAAAAAGAATGACTAGGTGGTTCTTCCATCTTGGGTCTATGGAAACTTCAGGGGAGGATTGCACAATGATGTTATAAAAATGCAAAGCAGAACAATGGGAATAGGCAAAAGAAATTAACTTCTGGCACAGGCAAACAAGGATTTGTTTTCCCTTTTCCCAACAGAAAGTTTCCATTGGCAAGTCATTTTTTAAAGTGTTGATATACAAATGTATTGGCTGGAAAAGGGATTGTGAGGAACAGTGATGGGGTGGTGTGTGTGTGTGTGTGTGTGTGTGTGGAATTGATTCAGTTCATATTTAAAGGTAAATCTAACTAATTCACACTTCTCCAAATTTAGCAGTGCAGTTCTCCAGCCAGTACAGAAACACATATGCTAATGTAAAGTGTGCATACAAATGCAAATATTAGGGGGAAAACACACACCAAATGCATTGTATTTGGAGAAAAATAAATATTAGGGAAAATATGTTTTGCAAATATCTGTTTATTAGGCAAAACTGCATGTAATAATGTGTCTATGCTTTTAGCACTTCTTACTTGTATCTGTAAGCCACCTTGAGTCCCATAAGGGAAAAAGACATTGTATCGTGTGTGTGTGTGTGTGTGTGTGTGTGTTGTGTGTGTGTGTGTAATAATAATTTTAAAATGCTGATGGATTTTCAAGAGGACTTTTTAAAAACAATCATATCTGATGTGGAAATGTGGATAACTGAACATTAGATTAAAAAATATATGAGAATGAGAGAAACCTAAATCAATAGATTCTCCCTGTTGGGGAAGCAGTAGCTTGAGGCGTGGCAGCTGGTGTGTTGGAGGGCAAAGTAACTGACAGCAGATGGGGCCAGGGATCAAGACAACTAATTCTGGTTTTCTCCCCATCCCCATCCTGTGCAAAGATTCTAAAGAAACTTAAGCAATACAGTGAAACCAGCCTGCGCCAGAGGCATAGGCCAGGAGGGGCACAAAAATCTCTATTGGAGGGGTGACTGGTAGAGGTTGTGACAATAGACCCCCTTTGGATCCTGCAGCACCTGGCAGGACAGGGGAGAGAAGATATTGCTTTCAAAATATTATAAGTCTACCCTGCTGGGAGGCTGGAAGTGTCATTGCTCTCTCCCCATCCCTCCCTCATAGAACTATAGAATCATAGAGTTGGAAGAGACCACAAGGGCCATCCAGTCCAACCCCCTGCCAAGCAGGAAACCTCCCCAGAGAGAGGGGGGCAGGGCCAGTGGGGAGGCACCCTCACTTACACACCACCAGAAGCTGCCACTCTCTATGCAAGAAGCAGACAGAGAGCAAGCAAGCAAGCAAGCAAGCACAGAAGCCCACAGAGGGCTTCCCTCTGTCTGCTCAGATAAGAGGATCTCCTTCCCTCCATGTTTGTTAGATAATCATTTAAATCACTAATTACAGAAACATTTTTGGCTAAATTATATTTCACAGGCAATACAAAATATATCGGTGTCTATCTATCATCTATCTGTCTATCTATCTATCTATCTATCTATCTATCTATCTATCTATCTATCTATAATGAAAGAGCTAATTGGGAGATCTTGCACATTTCCTAAGGAGCTCTGAGGCTGTAATCCTGTGCACACTTTGGCATGAGTAAAGGCCACGGAGCGCAACCAGGACTTCCTAAATCAAGGCTCAGAGACAGCAAGGAATTATCCCACAAGGTTTGTTCCTTTGGAGGTTGGGGCATTTTATGGCAATCTTAATCCCATTTATTAGGAAGTAAGACCCCCCCCTTTGAGTCAGCAGGACTTACACAACAATCCTATACACTCAGCCTGAGAATAAACTCTATCCGACTCCATGGGACTTCTTTCTAAGTAGGCCTGCAGAGGACTGCACTGTTGGCTGATTTATTTGGCAGAACTGGTGGAACTGGTGGAGCTTTGCCTTGTATGTGCATTGAAAACATGCCCAATATATACACTGGGGAGTGTGGGGGTATTACTTTGTAAGAATTTTGGACTAGCACTCACTGGAATCTTTGCTTTTTTTAAAAAAAATAAACCTCACCCCAAAATAGTTCATTTACAAAGGACCTGGCCTGTGCTCCAGTCTATGGGGTTTGAGAGTGTTTCGAGTACTTGGGCCATGTAAAATGTAATAATTTCGAATGTCATTATTGTGGCAAAGTGATTTTTTTTCTGGGAGGGGCTCACCAATACAGCTCCCTCCCAAGGATACACCTCTTAATGCAGTACAACTACTCCCATTTTCCCTTCTACTGCAAAACTGTCTGTGCTAACTGGCATTGACCCTACAAAATCTCAGGCTCAGTGCCCTTTCCAACCTTACTACCCATTTTGTTGTTGTTTAGTCGTCTAGTCGTGTCTGACTCTTCGTGACCCCATGGACCAGAGCATGCCAGGCACTCCTGTCTTCCACTACCTGTATCAGGATGCTATTCCCAATGGTAAGTGTGATAGCTGTGGCTGGTGGGAGTCACCAGTCAACACTCCAGGGTAATCAAGGGCTGAAAGGGGAATTCTCATTCCTACTGGTAACAGTCAAGTGGGGGGGGGGAGGTTCATCCCACAGTGGGCAAGTGCTCTGTTGCTGAGTGGGTAGCAGCTCTCACTGATGTCAGTAGCCCAGCAGCTGCACTCTCCCAGGGCTGACTGCAATGTCTTCTACCTCAGCTCCCAGTGGTTACCATTTAAGGTGGGAATTCAACACCCCTTTTGCTCATGCAACGGTGGTGGAAAGCAGTTTCCACTGTTGAACTGACTGCTTCGCTAACTGGCATTGTGTGTAGTCCAGCTCTTAGCTAACATAGCACAGAACTGACTATCTTGGAGGGTGATGGAGATTTTTTAAAAAGATGCTGGTTGTACAGAGATGCTGTGGTTGTGGGTTTCTTGCACAGGTTGGCCTAATGGACCTTTGTGGTCCTTCCCATTCTATAGGTTATAGCCAACTGACTTCTACTCAGAGTAGGCCTCTTGAAATGAATCTGTTCATTTCATTGGGTCAACTCTGAGTGGGACTAGCATTGTATTCTGCCCTATATTTCTTTCTATGGAAGAAGAGAAAGTTATGACTGCTTAACTCTTCACAATTATTTAGTCCAAGGTTAGCATTAGTGCTATTGTCATGATAGGAACCTTGACAGTGTGATTCCTAGGAGCTTTTGGTCTCAAAAGTCTTTCCACGCTAGGAAAAAAAAATCTTACATTACTTATCTGGATGCATAGCACAGTGTGGTAAATAAATGCAGTTTCTAAAAGTTTCTGAACTGTGAGTGACTAAAGAACTCCCACTGCAGGATACATACCATATAGATACCTTTCTTGCCCACCTCTGTTCCTACAAATCATAATGATGCTCTCACTTGGTGAGTCAAGCCTTTCAGCACCTAGTTAAATGCAGGAGTATATTGAGCTGTGAGCAGGAGTGGGTGGCAAATCAATTGATTTAATCTATAGTGGGAATGTCATAAGTGGAAAATGTGCAGAAAACTGGTGGTGTTGGTTAGAATATAAGTCAGCATATAAGAAGATGTGAGGAAGATGGTGTGTGTCCAACATTTGACTGAGAATGCACAAAGGTGATAAGGAGAAGAGTGTCCCATCCCCAATGTGGAAGTAAGATTAGTTTCCAGCTTCTATATATGGAAGGAGGAGGCACCATCTTGCCCTTTGTCATAGGCAGCGGAATGTCTTGGACTGGCCTGTAAGCTTGTGCACCTCCAAATGCTGGGCTACAGTTCACATTGTCTATGACTATTGGTTATGTTGGCTGGGGCTGATGGGACTGGAGATTCACAACATCTGGGGGTCTACAGTTTACCTACCCCTACATTACAGAAACACTTTGGTTGAGTTACCTGCCGTGTGTGTGTGTTATTTTATATGAAAAAATGTTTTTAAGCACAACTGTGCACTAAGGATTGGGGGAGGGGTGTTTATATGGACGATAGCTTATTGGTGCCATCCACAGATGGCTTGTGCTACAAACTTGCAAGATGGTTGTTTTCCAACGCTTAGGATTACATCCACACTGTACATTTAAACTACATGGCTTTCCTCCAAAGACTCCTAGAAACTTTGTAGAGCTACACTTCCCAATACTCTTAACAAACTACACCTCCCATGATTGTTTGGGGAAGCCAATTCTGGAGAGTAAGAGTTCAGTTGAGCTTAAGAAGGGCATGCCAAGCTGCAGTCTGGCTTCTTGACCCCTACCTTTCACTCTACCACTTGAATATATTTTGATTAAAACCTGTTTTTACAAGTCACACAAAGCAAAACCTAATAGCTCTATAAAATCCACTTTGCCCCTTTCATGTTTGAAACTGATAAAGAATTAGAATACCAAGTGCAACTGAACTGATATTAATATAACACATGAGGCTATGCCAAGAAATGCATTACTGTGGTGATAACTCATTAACTCAACACAAAGAGATAGTACATTGTAAAAAAAAGACATTTGCTGCGTTACCTATACAAATTACATTAATATCCTGCTTTTTCCCAAGGCACATGCAGACTCTCCTCATTTTATACTCACAACAGCCCTTTGAGGTAGGTAGGTAGGTAGGTAGGTAGGTAGGTAGGTAGGTATATGGGATAAATCTGATTCAGTTCACATTTAGGCCAACTTATATAATTTGCATTTTTGAAATAATATGAGAACCAAAACACACCATCCTTTGAAATTGGCAGTTCTCCATTTCTGCAATGCATTACTCCCACCAAGCAATGTGTGGAAAAATGCATATTCTTAGGTGAAGTATTAGTGAATGAATGTATTAGTGAAACTAGCATTTAAAAATGCATTATATTGTGGGAGATTGCATCACATTTGCACTAAAATGCTGGTGAATTTTCAGATTTATTTTTTTTAATGCAAACTGATATGGAATTGTGAAGAATTGAATTTAGGACTGGAAAACTGAGAAACTGAAATTGAAATATTCATCCATATTCATTGGTTACTAAGATTAACCAGTGAGCTTCATGGCTGATTTGAACCCAGGTCTGCCCAGTCCCACTATGCCATACCGAGCAATTGCCACTGAGGACAAAGTAGGGGAGATTGGAGAATCCATGGGAGGATGGAAGCTTCATCACCCTGCATAGATGATTCAGGAATTCTGTCACCAGGTCTTCCAAAACCTGGAAATACTCCAAGATGTTTATAATATGATGTTTTAGAGAGCTTCCTTGCATTAATGAAAATCTATTTAGGACATTGGGGATTTGGCTTTTGGAAGAGAGCTTAGTATAGACTCCTAGATCACAAGCATTAAATGAGCAAGACGCCTGCATTAAGCAATTTTGCTCAGTGTCGAACAAAGATAAGAGAGCTATTTAAGAAAGAGTGGTTTGTCCCCACTATTGAATGAAAAAGACACAATATTGAAACAACTCAATTTATCAACAAAGAACACATGCCACATCCATTACGAGACCTTGAACACTAAACAAAGGACTGTGGTTTCCGCATCCCCCTGAAGAACCAATTGATCTGCCTGATCTCCCTTTAGTTGGAGAAATCAAAATGCTCCTTCTTTCTGTGGGAGCAGTCAAGTCCAACATTTCCTGTTAGCTAGAATGGACACAGAGAGGAAGGCACTCAAGGGGAGGGGGCTCCAAACAGGGAAGACTTCCTGTCATACCTGTTGGGAGCCACCTCCCCTTGAGTGTGGCCAGGTAGAAGGCGTAACCCTAACTGACCCAAATAAAAGGGCTGGACACAGAGACATCTTCCTCTTTTTGGGTCTCTCTTTGGACCTACTCTTTTGGCCAGCTTTTGCTCTTTGCTCTTAGCCAGCACATGGGCTCATCTGTAACAAAGTTGTAAGTCTGAGACTTAGCTCAGAGTTCTCTTCTCTACACTTTAATCAACAAATCTACCTGTAACTGCAACTAAAGCCTGCCTTCAGATTGCTACTGAATGTAAGTAAACTTTATTCTTATTTTTCAAGGACACTGTATTGTGTTATTCTTATTTTAAGAGGGAAGTAAAGGAGAAATTATCACGAAGAATCCAGTCTGCACAAAGGGCATCCTGAATTGCTTAATTAAAAGACTGAAACCAACTACTCAATAAGCTTCCTATTTATCTGCAAGATCTGTGCTCTGCTCTATGCTCACCAGCATGAGTAAGGAAGGGTTATATAATATAATATATCCTGTCCTACCTTCCTAAACATTCCTACACTTTCAACATACTTGCTGTCATAGGATTGCTTTGGAATTGTTCCACTAATATCCATGGTCTCCGGTGTAAAACACAGAGGAATGGTATGGCTGATATAATACTCAATTATCTTTGGCCTGCTTCCCAGGTAGAGTTTGACTCTAGAAGAGTAAGACCGCAGTCCTGTACACATTTGCATACAGTAGAAGTAAGCCCCATTTAACATAATCAGACTTTATTATGAGTAAACATGTATAAGATTGTGCTGTAAGATGTTATACTATCATTAATCATCCATTTCTAGAAACATGTGTCACTGTGATACCCGACTCCTAGCTGAAGGGTTAAAGCTCTGTGTAGAGCATCTGATTTGCATATAGAAGGTCACTGGTTCAATTCCTGGCATCTCTAGGAAAAACCTAAGACCATTCCCCGCAAGAAACCCTGAGAACTAGTGATATCCAGCATAGACAATACTCAGCTAGATGGACCAATAGTCTGATTTGGTATAAGGAAGCTTCCTATGTTCCTACCTGAAAATTTGGCATGAATGACCAGTACCACCAAAAGTAGCTCTTACCACAATTATGCTTCCATGGATCTAATAAGAACTTGTATTCCAGTGGAGGCAAATATTATAATATTATAGCATAGCAGAGCATAGCATAGCATAGCAGAGCAGAGCAGAGCAGAGCATAGCATAGCATGGCATGGCATGGCATGGCATGGCATGGCATGGCATGGCATGGCATGGCATGGCATACTTGGTCAACATCTGGACATGAAAACCAAAGGTGTTTCCTTAATATTGATAGCCAAGGAGCAGGCACAACGAATTACCTATTTCTTGTAAAAACAAGGCAAACATCATGTGACACTCTTAATAGGGCCTCCCTGGCAGAATGTAAAGAATGGGTAAGTAGGTACATATGGGGCAAGGTGGGTTTTCACATCCATCTTTATGAATGTTTGTGAACATTCAAGCAATTCAGGTGTCTCTGAGTCCCACTTCTCCTGAAATCCAGTTCTACAAGGAGAATTTGCATAATTAAACTCCAAAAATGGAACATGCACAGTTCAGCACAGCTTTTAGAACCATTGGCTCATTTGAGTTATTCCCTCCAGCTCTTTCCACTTTACCAGTATTCACATGGTCCTGAATAACACACTCTAAAATCAACATCAGCATCCTGATGCATGGTTGCATCAAGATTTTCTTTGTGGATCGTTCTCCCACCCCCTGCCCCCACCCCACCCCCATGCACTTGGTGATGCTACACAAAAAAGCATTTTGATAAATTCATGTATATGATGGCATCAAAAATTGGACTTCTCTTCTCTTTCTCCAATTGCTGTGCTTTTCAGGCAAAAAAAATCAATGAGCAAGCAGTCCGTGGCTCCTGCTTCTACAGCTCTTCCTTCAAACCACCTGGCCAGAGTGAGAGTTGGCTGAACAAGCACATTGCAATGGTGAAAAGAAGAGGAGGAGGAGGAGGAGGAGGAGTTTGGATTTGATATCCCGCTTTATCACTCCCCTAAGGAGTCTCAAAGTGGCTAACAATCTCCTTTCCCTTCCTCCCCCACAACAAACACTCTGTGAGGTGAGTGAGGCTGAGAGACTTCAGAGAAGTATGACTAGCCCAAGGTCACCCAGCAGCTGCATGTGGAGGTGCAGGGACACCAACCCGGTTCACCAGATTACGAGTCCACCACTCTTAACCACTACACCAAACTGGAAGAGCAGGTCCAGGGGGCCCTTGTCAGTAGACCCCTGGATGGCGCATGGGATCACAACAAATGCCAACCCGCCCCAGTTGTTGACACAGACCCTGCTCTGCCTGTACATTTGCAAATAAGTGCAACTATTACAAAGCACAGAGAAAATGCAGAGAAAATAAGGAATCAAATGTGATTGATAAAAGGACTGGAGAATCCAGAAACTTTTATGCAGTGTGGCAAAACATTATTACATTAAAAAATCAAACAATATTAGATTATTCTCCATCGCAAGCTAGTCTCCAGGTATGGACCTTTTAAGCAACATCACTGGTAGGAATCTTTCATTTTTTGTAGGTCGATATTGTCATGAGATTTCCTCTTTGATTGATCTTCCTGTAAAAGAAAGACAGACAAATTTAACCCGATTAGCTGGAGAATGCTGGTAGATAAATACCTTTTAACACTTGATGAACATGCTTGAGAATTCCATGTCATGTGTTTTGTGCTCTATTGTTTTCAATACACTCTTGGTGCGGTGGAAATTATTTCAAAATGCCATATGAGTGATCTCTTTCCAAAAGAACATACCTCTTTTTAATACCATTTTAAATACTGAACTTTAAATTGTAGCAACCAGCCCTGGGACTTACTGATGAAGTACAGGCAATAAATGTAACAACCACAAGAAGTCTGAGTACATGCTGCAGCCCTGGAATTCTTGGTATTCAGAGAACTGGGATGAATATAACAATATTTGACTTTTTTCTATTTCCACAGTTCTTTCACTTTTAATGCATATTGTCAACTGCAGATGTTGAAGCTCATAGGAGAAAATTTTCAATGAACCTGTGCCCACAGATATGCCACTTTACAGTTTCCATGCTACATGCTTGTTCCTAATTATTTACTTGCATAGCTTATAGGATTTATATAAGTACACAAAAGAATTTAATGCTTGATGTTTTCTTGTGTTTTTATATTATGTTGGAAGCCTCCCAGAATGACTTGGGCAACCCAGTCAGATGGAGGGGGCATCCAAATATATTATTATTATTATTATTATTATTATTATTATTATTATTATTATCATACCAAGTTCAAGGTTTGTGTGCTAATTCACGAAGCCCTAAGGAACTCAGGCCCAAAGTGTTATGTTCCACCTTGATCACTGAGCTCTTCGGATGGGGTACTTTTGGTGGTCCCTCAGTCCTTACCAGTGACCAAGCCTTTAGTGTCCCTGCCTTGTGATACTCCTTGGCAATAGAACTCTGGCAAGAGTTATCCCTGCTTTCTTTCAAAAGTCTATTAAAATCTGTACTGTTCAGACAAGCCTTTGGAACATGTTTGTTTGTTTTTTAAATTAAAAAACCCCAACCAGATTAAATCAATATTTTTGCTGTTGCCATTGGAATATTCTGTTTTTATGTTATACTCAGCCTTATATTTTCTATGAAAGTATGCTTTATAAAAACGCATTTGCAATATGGCCTTAAGAACACAGGGGCACAGGAAGCCGCCATTATACTGAGTCAGATTGCTGGTTCATCTAGCTCAGTACTGCCTGCCTTTGCTGGCATCAGCTCTCTTTCAGGCAGGGGTCATTTCCAGCACTACCTGGAGACAGAGGTGGAGCTAGCTGCTCCAGCACATGCTGTGCACCCGGAGGCAGGCTAGCCGCCCACGGAGGTGGGGCTAGCCGTCCACTGGAGCAGAGCTAACATCCATGGGGGGAGCCATGGCGATGTCACCCCCACTCAGGGATGACACCTGGGGAGGCACACACCGCACCCCATTCCTCCACCAGTGTGGGGAACCCCCAAGGGAGACTCCAGAGGAGGAAGACTCAGAGCCTGGGGACTGGGGGTGAGACACTGAGGGGGGGTCAGAGGGAGAAGATTGGGAAGAGAAGCTGGATGCTGAAGGGGCAACAAAGATTCGTGAGCAGGAAGAACCTGTGAAAGGGAGCAGTTCAGACTCCAAGGCTGAAGCAGAGGAGGGGAGTCAAGAGGCTGCTGAGGAATCCAGGGAGTCTCCCTCTCCTGCTGTGACAAGCTCCCCTCCAGCCTTGTCTCCAAGAACGCACAGAATAATGAGGAGAGTGGAACAGAGGCCAAAGATGCTCAGATGCTGTTTGAGACTGCTTGGGAGAGGAGGAGCCTTAGAAGGCAGGGGCCGTCAGTCCTGACAACTGCTGCACAGGGGCAAGACCTACTGGGAAGTGTCACTGAGTTGCATGCTCATTTCCTTGAATAAAAAGTTGACTGAGCACTGAAAACTGGCTTTGCTTCTTCGTGTTGACCTGCATCTGACTCCAACCCTGGCAGCCTGGCTCTTTATTTTCCCCTTCATCATGGGAAGTGCAGTTTGACCCTAACTGTGCTTAGAAGGAAGTCCCAGTGATCCAGCCAGTGTTCTTTTGGGGGCACAGCTATAGCACAGTGGTGGAGTGCCTGTGTTGTATGGAGGAGGTCACAGATTAGGTCCCTGGCATTTCCAGGTAAGGCTGCTGGGGGAAATCCTTAGAGAGACACTGTCAGTCATTGATAGAAAGCCAGATGGGAGCACTGGCCTAATTCAGTTATAAGACAGCTTCCTTTGTTCCTATGTGTAGGGTTGCAGCCATGAAGCTCAATTCCATGGATGAATTTGGTGGGGCTTCCTCCCCAGGAAGTATACACAAGATGGCAGCTTCAGGCTTGCAGTCTAGGAGTAGCCACAATGGCATCATTCATAGAATCATAGAATTGCAGAGTTGGAAGGGACCCCGAGGGTGATCTTCTAGTCCAACCACCTGTGATGCAGGAAACTCAACTAAAACATCCATGACAGGTGGCCATCCAAACTCTGCTTCAAAACCTCCAAGGAAGGTGAGTCCACTGCCCTTCGAGTGAGTCTGTTCCACTGCCTAACAGCTTTTACTGTCAGAAAGTTCTTCCTTACACTTAGTCGGAAAGGCCTCTATGGGCAGATACATGCATTGTTGGCAACCAATGCCACACAGCATGGCATTACCCTTGTCCCCTACTCTAAGAAAGTGATCTGAGAACAACAAAAAACAGGACATGAAAACAAGCTTACTCCTGGCTTATTTTTGCTTACAGTCAATCCAGAAATCTCTGAGTGTGGATGTCATGGGAAACTGTAGTTAGTTAATACATTTGTTGCACATGCAAACAAAAAAATTACACATAACATGGAGCAAAATAACACTGTATTCTGAATCTTAGCGGTTTCTCAGAGTGCACTAATATAAACACTGAACCAGATGGACCCCTAATGAAACATTTCTCCCAGTGAGAAATCATCTGTCTTGACACTGACATTTTCCTGCCAGGTATGAAAAGATTAACTACTGAATAGTCCTGCAAAGAAGCTATCATCTCAAGCAAAAACCTTTCATTGCAGTCACATCATATGTAGTTAGGATATCAAGCTAGACAAGTCAAGTGTGGTCTTATTTGGAGTACTACCCAGTCAGCCCCCATTTTCAAATGGGCCAGTGGCTGCTAAAATTTTAAAGGGAAATACCAGTTTACCATCTTACAGTTTTTATGTCCTTCTACTCCTCTCAGTGGCAATGTTTTCCTTGCCCAATGCAAGAAAGAAGTGCACCAAGCAAGGCAGATTCCTTTAAAAATGAATGCTGATTAGGAGAGTTTTGAATCCATTGGCAATGGCAAATGGATGAAAGACGTCATGCATCACAGAACTGTGTTGAATAGCAGAATAAAACCATATCCAAAGCAATTTCACATGGTCTCTCAGCTCTAACTGCTTTCCTGTAAAATAACAGTCCAACTTCAGTGATAATTATCTGGAAAGTGCCTTTACACATTGTGCTAAGATTCACCCGGTTTTGCAAGCTACAATAATTATGCAATCATGTCATGGCAGTTAAAGTTAAGACAGAGATAGAACAGAGAAAAGAGCACTTAACTTTAAACCACACAAGGCATTCTTAAGCATCAAACACTGAGGTTTTTAATCGTCAAAGTGAAATGAATTTTCTTCTGTAATTAGTGGAGCTGTACATCTATTTCAGTCACACCAAACCCTTCCCACCCACCAACCAGGTATTACCGTATATTTCAACAAAGCAATTTTCTTTTCTTTTTTTTCTTTCTTTAAATTTTTTAGTTTAAAAAGTCTTTATTTAAATTCTTTTTAAAAATTACACAGAAATAATCCAACAATCAAAAATAATCAAGAAATACATAAACATACAAAATAGAAATAAAAGGGGAAAAACAGACAAAAAGAGAAAATTTAACCTTAAAATTGACTTCCCATTGTTTATACACCGCTTCTCTCAATACATATTCATTTCTTGCTATATCTATTCCATTATCTAATACAAAACACCAACCAGAGGAGTTTCCCCTAATTCAATCTTTCATACAATTCTCCCTGTGTATATCTCAATCTAAGCAAATCACCAATTCCGTTCTTATACCTTCTTTATTCAAAAAATCCTCAACATATTTCCACTCAACCTTGGTTTTTTGTTTAATTACATTTCTAATAGCTGCTGTCATCTTGGCTAAATTCATAAATTCTACTAATTTAATCTGCCATTCTTCAACCGTTGGAATTTTCTCCCTTTTCCAGTTTTGGGCTATAAGTAGATGCGCTGCCGCACAAGCATACAAAAAGATGTTTTTCCTATCCCCTGGTATTCAACAAAGCAATTTTCAAGGGAAAGACGGCCAGTTTGCTAAACACAAGCGCAATGATTTAAAATTACCCCCACTTTCTTTTTAAGCCATTATATTAAAAAAAAACAAGCACCCAGTCTTTATTCATTCTATCATAGAATGTTGTGTATACACAGCATAAGTATCAGGAGTGAGAAGCAACTGCTGTCCTTTCCAACTGTGCCCCAGATTGCAGCCCGTTTACCTTGCTCCATATAATTCAATGGGGGCCACAGAGATCCAAGTCAGCCCCTTTCCATAGTCTTTCCCTTATTTTCCACTACAGGTCATGTTCCTGTAGTTTGTAATCCATTAGATTTGGGTGGATTACAAATTCAATTCCCTTGTATTTCCAGAATGTACTAATTTGGAAAGAAAATACTCATTTCCCATCAAAGCCCTGAAGTGACCCCATGTAAAAAACAAAGACATTTGCACCCACTGTATTAATGCTGCAAGGGACTTTTTTATGTGTGGTTATGACCTACTGGTGGCGGAAGGAGCGAGCCGCATTCCTGGGAGTGAGCCTGTCCTTGGCTGTAATACTGGTTTTAGCCCTCTCACTGATCAGAGCTGAAGGAGCTAATGGGCAGAGGGATTAGGAGAGGGAGGCTGGGGAAGGTGAAAGAGGTTTGAAAAGGCAACTGAAACCAGATTAGGTTAGATTGCTTTTCAAAACCATTGGGGATTTCGCTCTGCTGAAATTCATCATTTACAACTTTAAAAAGGGACACAGGTAATTTTCACCTGTGATCTCTGCTGTGGTTGATTTCAAATACTGCACACATATACTGTATCTTAGGTATTCGTCCCTAAAAAGGTTAAGAGAGAGAGGCATTACATTTTAAATTAAAAGGAAACCGAAGAAAAATAGAAGATCCAAAAAGACTTGATCCTAATAACACAGGGACAGTAAATTGTAGACTGATGATGGACTTTGAGAAAGTCCCCTCCAAAAGTGTTTAGCCAAGCAAAATTTAAACTGAAAACTCAGAAAAATATCAAGATGGAGATTTTAAAGAGAACCAGGAAAATTAAAAATACTGGACTGGAAAAGCCAAGAGAAAATGAAGATAAATGAAGGAATCTGAAGGGGGGATCAAGTTTTATTTGCCTTTCAAACTAATGAGTCTTTGGATGAAAAGAAGGAGCATGTGAAAGCAATTTCCGGAATATTTCCCTCCTCATCTTTGGAACCTTGGCAGCTGACTGTCATGCAGTGAGTAGTGGCAACTATTTCTCCTTCTACTTTGAGGTCTTATAAGAAGAACTGGATGGATTTTTTAAACATTTAATGCACAGTTCCCTGGTAATTCAGGCACTGAATGCCCTACAACCCAGCTGGTGTTGCGATATTTGGCTCACCTGCGTATGTTGGGGCGTGCAGTCAAGTCCATCTGAATTCATCCTTCTGCCATAGCCTTTTTCTGCAAGTCCCTCTATGAAAGGGATCCTTGCTCCAGATTTGTAGTGTGGAAAGCCCTTAAGGGCTGGGCGAGGCTATAGCCTCCCAGAGCGTCAGGTAGATGGCTAGTTACTTTTGATTTGATTTGCACTATGCGCAAGCAGCTGAGGCTGATTTGCTGGTCCAATTATGAGGCAAGACTCTTTGCAACAGCATTTTCAGTCGCATTCTTTGGTGCATTGCATGTGGGTGAGGTGGTGTTGGAGACATCTGGGGACAGGCTTTCCAGGGGCTTGCTTTTGCAGGACATCCAGCTGTCAAATGCTGAGCTGGTTCTGACCGTCTGTAATTCAAAAACAGACCAGCTGGACAGAGGAGCCTTAATGCGACTGCCTGCCACACTTCAGCCTGGCCCTTGTCCTGTTAAGGATGTCAAGAGATATCTCTCACTTGGATTACTGCAATGCGCTCTATATGGGGATACCTTTGAAGGTGACCCGGAAACTACAACTAATCCAGAATGCGGCAGCTAAACTGGTGACTGGGAGTGGCCGCCAAGACCGCATAACACCGGTATTGAAAGACCTACATTGGCTCCCAGTACGTTTCCGAGCACAATTCAAAGTATTGGTGCTGACCTTTAAAGCCCTAAATGGCCTTGGTCCAGTATACCTGAAGGAGCGTCTCCACCCCCATCGTTCTGCCCAGACACTGAGATCCAGCGCCGAGGGCCTTCTGGCGGTTCCCTCACTGCGGGAAGCAAAGCTACAGGGAACCAGGCAGAGGGCCTTCTCGGTAGTGGCACCCACCAGAGGTCAGAGAGATAAACAACTACCTGACATTTAGAAAATACCTAAAGGCAGCCCTGTTTAGGGAAGTTTTTAATCTGTGATATTTGATGTATTTTAATGTTTGCTGGAAGCCGCCCAGAGTGGCAGGGGAAGCCCAGCCAGATGGGCGGGGTATAAATAATTATTATTATTATTATTATTATTATTATTATTATTATTATTATTATTATTATTATCTGTCTCTTCGCCCGCCTGGGGGTGGTCCCTTCCTGGTTCATGAGGATGCGTCTTTGCTAAACCGCCATCAGTTTGCTGCAGTAATGCGCAAGGCAATTGCAGCATGTGGCCTGTCGGCCACTGAGTTCACACCTCATTCTTTTTGCACTGAGGCAGCTACTACTGCTGCGCATTTAGGTCTGTCCGTGGACAGTATTAAGGACCTGGGCCATTGGAAGTCCAAAGCGTACAGGGGCTATGTTCAGAAATGGTGCTGAGGTGTGGCTGGTAATCCTTTTCTGTTCATTCCTAGGTTTGCCTCCCATGCATATCTGGATTGTTGGGCCAGCATTGTCCACTGGGCCAGCAAGAGGGCAGCGGAGTCTGGATTTGGACGGAGGCTTGGGCTTCCTGGCCACGGGTGGCTGTCCTGGATATCCAGACGAGGCATGTGTTGGGAGGAGCTTATTCCAACGTTGCGGCAAAGGTGTCCAAGAGGGGCACACCTGTGGCAATGGTGCTCCAGCTCTTCCTGGACTGAAAATATTTTGGTCACAACTTCTGCTGCAACACAAATGGAGAGGGTGTCATTGCCCAGCTGCCACTGAGTGGGCCAGAAGGCGCATCTAGAGTGCAGTGGCCAAGAAGGTTTTGTCATTGGGCGGGACGGTCATCCGTCACCCGGGCATGACCGCACACAATGCAACCCTTTACAGACCTGACGGTGTTCATTTTTCTGTGACTGGGAATGCTTTATGGGTGACCTCCATGTCAGGGGGGGGGGATAAGGGATTGGTTACAAGGGTGAGTGGCTCATGTGGCAGATAGGCTCTGGTTCAGGTTAATGGGGTGGCAGGATGGCTAGCCAACCCTATGCGTTGGGTATTCCTTTAGGATGGAATCCATGGACTCATGGTTGGTCTTCCCCATGCAGTGGTGTGCCCTGAGCCTGAGTCCAGGGCACATCTGGGTGGAGGTCGAGTGGGGCTCCTGCTTGCCACTGTCCCAGGTGTTCACCCAAGGCTGACTTATGGTTTGTGCCCAGAGTCAGCGCTGCCTGCAGGGCTGCAGGTAGCTAGTCAAACCAGAGTCTATGCAACCACTCACTTGATTGTAATCAATAAAGTTGTGGCCTAAATTCTGCCAAAAAACAAACCAAAATTTTGAGTCTGAATTTATTTCTTGGAGATGGTTAAAAGGTCTCCACACACAAATCATAATTAAAGTAACAATGCAGTTGTATGTATTCTGACTGAAGGGCTTCTAGGTAAGAAATCTCTCTTCCACCTGCAACTCTTGTGCTAAGACACTTTAAAGTCTTAACGTTTTATTTACCTTACAAACTAACTAGTCTCTGGATGAAGACTAATCTTTTTCAATGCAATGCTTTTGTACTGGTCTCTCCTTTTTTATTTCTCTTTACTTGCTTCATGAAAAAATGACAATCAAAATGGCACTCTGTGACTGAACCACATCTAGGTGAGTATCCTTTTGCTTCACTAGGGGGGAAATATCTTATCAAAATGACTAGCCCCTTCAGACCCCGCGCTTTCACGACTGCTTGGAGACGGACTGCTCCTGATGAGAGGGGGGGGTTCTCTATAATCCCTCCCCCTTACATCCACCCCCCTACAGGCTCCCCTCCTCCCCCAAGGAGATGGGCAGCTGTGGAGAGGATTGGAAGCCCAAAAACTCCGTGGCATCTGAGCTGGTGGGGGTGAAAACGTGCTCCTACTGGAGGTGACAACTGAAACCCTAGGAAGTCCGTCTCGTCTGATCCCGTGGGAGTGAACACCTGTTCCCAGTCCGTGATCGGGGCTTCTGCGCTGGAAGGAGCGCCGAACTCATACTCCTCTCCCTGATCCTGAAACCTTGCTTCCCATTCCCACAGCGATCCCTGCGGCTCTTCTTCCCCTGAGGTATCTCTCCCCTCCCCTGCAGGTGCCTCTGATGCCTCCCTCCCGATGTGCCATGGTTTTGGCCTGTGTGTCAGGAGTATGGGCAGGAGTCAGGCTCTGGGGCCTGTAGTGCTTTGCAGGACCGGGGCTTGCCGCAGCTTGTGCTGGAGAAGCAAGGAGTGGCCACTCAGGTGAGGCCACTTGATAACTCACTGCACCTGGTGGCAGGAGCTGGGAGGAATAAAAGCTCAGCATTTTCCTTCAGCTCTTTGCCACAGCAACGCTATACCTGCCTTGTTGCATCTGGCCTCTTGCTCCTTGTTCCTTGCTCCTTGGACTCTTGCCTTGCCGACGCCTTGTTCCTTGGACCCTTGCCTTGCCGGCGCCTTGCTCCTTGGACCCTAGCCTTGCCGACGTCTTGCTCCTTGGACCCTTGCCTTGCCGATTCCTTGCTCCTTTGACCCTCGCCTTGCCGATGCCTTGCTCCTTGGACCCTCGCCTTGCCGACGCCTTGCTCCTCGATCCTTGGACCTTCACCTTGCCGACGCCTTGATCCTCGACCCTTGGACCCTCGCCCTGCCGACGCCTTGCTCCTTGACTCCCGGACCTTCGTCTTTGCCTCTGCCTTACTCCTTGACCCTGTGACTGCCTGCTGCTGGACCCTCAGCCCTGCACCTGTTCCTGCTTCTACACCACCATCTTGCCTCTGGTCCTGACGTCCTCAGCCAGGGCTTCAACCGCCCGCCGACTGGACCATGACAGTGTGCGGAAACAGCGCAAGGAATTCCTCCACTAAATATTCCTCCTGCACCGCATGAACTGGCATCCAGGCATTTTGGGTGGCCGGAGTGTCTTCCAAGGCCATGAGGAAGACCCCCCTCCCCCCATTGTGAGTCCAGGATTTCAGTGGCTACATTGAGATTCTGTGGTTCCCTGTCCCTCTGAATGTCTGTGGTGTGGTGCTTTCCCTGAGCCTGGTGCTTTCCCTGTAGGGGGATAGCAACGACCTGTGAAACACCGGGTGTATCCTCATGGAGTCTGGGAGTTCCAACCTGAACGCCACTGGATTGATTTGATGCGTGACTGTGAACGGCCCCAAGCGTCTTGGAGCCAACTTCTTGCACCTCCCCATTGCTGGTAGCCCTTCTGAGGATAGCCACACCTTGTCCCCACCCTGATGACCTCTCCCGGTCGCTGGTGGCGGTCCGCTCCCTTCTTGTAGGATTCTTTGGCCCTTTCCAAATGCTCCCTAAGTTGCTGGTGCACTGTCTCCATTTCCTCCGCCCAGTCTTCTGCTGCGGGCCCCTCCTCCTCTTCCCATTCCCTCCCCGGGAATGCTCTGAGGTCCCACCCATAATTGGCCTTAAAGGGTGATACTCCTGTGGAGACGTGCACTGCGTAGTTGTAGGCGAACTCTGCCAGTGGCAGACGATCTACCCAGTCCGTCTGCCTCTGGCTGACGTAACACCTCAAGTACTGTTGGAGTATAGCATTGGCTCTCTCTGCCTGGCCATTGGTCTGGGGGTGTCGGGCCATGGAGAGGCTTACCTCTACGTGCTCATGAGCTTGCGCCAGAACCTGGAGGTAAACTGCCTCCCCCTGTCTGACATCACCCTCAATGGTAAGCCATGCAGTCTGAATATGTGGTCCACAAACAGCTTTGCAGTCTCCTCCGCTGAGACAGCCCTTGCGCACGGTACAAAGTGACACATCTTGGTTAGGAGGTCCACCACCAGCAGCACTGCTGTCTTGCCCCTTGAAGAGGGCAAATCAGTGACTAAGTCTACAGACACCACCTCCCAGGGCCTATTTGGTGTGGGCAACGGCTCCAGCAGTCCTGCCAGCGCTGCCCTGTCCCCTTTCACCCTCTGACAGGTGTCGCAGCCTCTGACGTAGTCTCGAACGTCCTCCCGCACCCCTGGCCAGCAGAAGTGTCTCATGATTAATTGTGTGGTTTTGTCCCTTCCAAAGTGCCCCGCTGTCAGATTGTCGTGCATCTGTCGGAGGACCTTACCTCTCGGAGAGGTGGTGGGTAGGTACAGGGCCCCCTGGTGAAAGAGCAAGCCCCCTTTTTCCGTAAAGCCCTTGTCTGTCCCCTTCCCCTCCCTCAGGTCTCATAAGATGCGCTTGGCAAACTCATCCTCTGCTGTCAGTTTGGTCAGTTCTGCGTCACTCACCACCGCTCCCCCACAAGTCCAGGCAGATGGGGGAAAGATGTGTTGGGGAGTCAGTGGTTGCTCTTCCTCCATATACTCTGGTTTGCGGGACAGAGCGTCCGCCCTGACGTTCTGCTCCCCTGGTATGTAGTGGATGGAGAAGTTGAAATGGGAGAAGAACTCCGCCCACCTTATCTGCCGCTGGTTGAGCACTCTGGCCGTCCTCCAAAACTCCAAGTTCTTATGGTCTGTGCGCACTTGGATGGGGTGTTTGGTGCCCACCAGGAAGTGTCTCCAGTGTTTGAAGGCGGCATGTATGGCAAGAAGCTCCCTGTCGAAGACCGTGTAATTGCGTTCTGCTTGGTTCAGCTTTCTGGAGAAAAACGCACACGGTCGCCATTCCCTGTTGGCATTCAGTTGCAGTAAAATTGTGCCGAGTGCTCAGTCAGAAGCATCTGTTTCAATGCATAGTGGTGCGTCCTGTACCACGGGAAACAGGTGTTGTTCTGAGGCAAACACCTTCAGGAGCTCGAACGCTGCTTGCGCCTCCGCCGTCCACCTGAACTTCTGCTTGCCTCTTAAGCAGTCTGTGATGGGTGTCGTGACGTGGGAGAAGTTATTGATGAACTTCCTGTAGAAATTGGCAAAGCCCAAAAGGCACTGGGCGTCCTTGCGTGTCCTGGGGCTGTGCCAGTCAAGGATGGCCTGTACCTTGTCCTTGTCCATAGCCAACCCCTTGTCCGATAGCATGTAGCCCAGGAACTCCACCTCTGTGGTGTGAAACCTGCACTTCTCCAATTTCACATACAGGTGGTTTTCTTTGAGGCACTCTAAGACTTCTCGGACATCTTTTTCATGCTGCTGAGGGGTGTCAGAATAGATCAGGATATCATCCAAAAAGACGACGCAGTTCTTGAAGAGCAAGGAGCCCAGGACATGGTGCATGAAAGCTTGGAAGCAGGCGGAGCCCCCCTGTAGGCCAAAGGGCATGACCAAATATTCAAATGCACCTAGCGGCGTATACATTGTGGTCTTCCATTCATCCCCTTCCCTGATCCTGATCAGGTTGTATGCCCCTCGCAGGTCCAGCTTTGTGAAAATCTTGCCTCGTCGCACCGCTGCCAGCAGATTGTCCACCCTGGACATTGGGAAGGCCAAAGGCTCCGTCAAACTGTTCAGCCTCTGGAAGTCCACTACAAGCCTCCTCTGGGGCGTGTCTCTCTTGTCCACCCAGAACACTGGACTGCCCCCTGCTGCTTTGCTTTCCCGTATAAATCCTCTCGAGGTTTTTGTCGATGAACGCACGCAGGTCTGCCAGCTCCTGGTCCGACATGGAATACAACTTTCCAGGCGGTAGCGTGGCCCCTGGCAGTAGGTTGATCTGACAGTCAAATGGCCTGTGCGGGGGCAGGTGGTCTGATTCTGCTTCACTGAAAACCTCTTGCAGGTCCCAGTAGGGCTTGGGGATGGAGACGCCACCTTGCACCTGCATCGTTGCCACCGTGGCCAGAGGTGGTCCCTCCCCCTGTCGCCGTTGCAGGCACTGTTCTATGCAGTAGTCTGAGCCAAGCGTGAGGGACCTCTGGTGCCAGCTTATGGAGGGGTCGTGGTGTGCCAGCCAGCTCATGCCCAGAACTATGGGTGGGTTGGACAAGGTGGTCCGTGTCAGTGTCTCGGAATGTCTCCCCAGTTTCATCTGCATGGGGGGTGTCTGATGAGTGGTAGTGCCTCCCAACAACTCCCTGCCATCAATGGTGGAGTCTTGCAAGGGGAAGTCCAGCTGCAGGAGTTGAATCTGGTGTGCCTCCGCAAAAGTTCTATCAAAGAAGTTGGCTGAAGCCCCTGAATCGATGAGAGCTAGCACGTTTAAAGGGTAGCCATTGGGCAGTGTCAACGTAACTTCCACCACCACTCCTGCACTGGGCGGTGTGGGGTGGCTGTGCTCTGCCATCTGCGGGAGGGTGGGTGGGGTCTGCCTCATTTTCTTTGTGCCTGGCTGCTGCCCCTAGTCTCCTGCAGCCACGCTACCCCATTTCCCTGGGGCTGGGCTGTGTCCTCTGCTTCCTGGGCCACCCTCCCCGCCTTCCCTTGCCATTCTTTGCGCTTGGGACACTTGCGGACCTGATGATCCGGGGCGTTGCAAAGGAAGCAGTTGCCTCCCCTTCCCTCCTTCCGTTTTGGCACCATCGGGCTTTGGAAGTCCCGTGTGCGTGCTCCCTCAATCTGCATGGGCTCTGGGGGCGGGGGGTGGGAGGAATGCAGCTGCAGCAGATTTCTCCTGAGAGCGTGGGAACCAAGGGCGCATCGACCGTGCTGTCTGCCTGTCGTTCCATCTGGATTCTTGCCTCACCCCCACCGCTAAAGCCGCTTTACTCAGTTCATCCATGGTTTTTGCCCTCGGACCTCTCAAAAGCTCATCCTTAACTTCAGGGTGCAGTCCTAGGTAAAATGCAGACTGGACTGGTTCTGAATTCAAATCCCATCCCAGCATGTGAATCAGCATTGTGAGTCTAGACCAGTAAGCTCTCACCGTCATGCTACACTGTTTTAAATCATGCAACTCCTCTTTGACCATGTCAATTTGTGCATCGCTCAAAAACATTACAGTGGTACCTCGGGTTACGAACGCGATCCGTTCCGGGTCGCAGTTCGTAACCCGAAAAGTTCGTAACCCAAAAACGCCATTTTGCGCATGCGCAAAGCGCTATTTTCGCGCTTTGCACATGCGCAAATGCACACGGCGAAGATACTTCCGAGTTTGCGCAGTTCGTAACCCGAGTTGTTCGTAACCTGAGGTGTTCGCAACCCGAGGTACGACTGTCTATTCATCGCTTGAAGAAATTGTTTTATATCTTGCAGTGCTGGATTTTCCGCTGCGATGAGCGGATGGACCCACTCTCTCGCCGGTCCCTCCAGGTGCTCAATCACGAATGCTACTCTCTGGTTATCGTCAGCGAACTCCTCATCCTGCAGTTTTAAGGTGTATCTCATTTCTGTCTCAAAGCCTAGGTAGTTCCGAGGGTCCCCATTGAACTTGCTCACTAAGGACGGGACTCTTCTGCCAAAACCCCCTTGGGGTCCCCTCTGGTCTGCTAGTCGCCTTTCCTCCAGCTGTGCTTTTAGCGTGGCCGCATGTCAGGAGTATGGGCAGAAGTCAGGCCTGTAGTGCTTTGCAGGACTGGGGCCTGCCTCAGCTTGTGCTGGAGAAGCAAGGAGTGGCCACTCAGGTGAGACCACTTGATATCTCACTGCACCTGGTGGCAGGAGCTGGGAGGGATAAAAGCCCAGCATTTCCCTCCAGCTCTTTGCCACAGCAACGCTATCCCTGCCTGGTTGCATCTGGCCTTTTGATCCTTGCTCCTTCGACCCCTTGCCTTGCCGACGCCTTGATCCTTGCTCCTTGGACCCTTGCCTTGCCGACGCCTTGATCCTTGCTCCTTGGACCCTTGCCGACGCCTTGCTCCTTGGACCCTTGCCTTGCCTTGCCTTCGCCTTGCTCCTCAACCCTTGGACCTTCGCCTTGCTCCTTGACCCTTGGACCTTTGCCTTGCTCCTTGACCCTTGGACCTTTGCCTTGCTTCTTGTTCCTTGAGCCTTCTCCTTGCTCCTTGGACCTTCGCCTTGCTGACGCCTTGCTCCTTGACCCTACGACTGCCTGCTGCTGGACCCTCAGCCCTGCACCTGTTCCTGCTTCTACACCACCATCTTGCCTCTGGTCCTGACGCCCGCCAACCGGACCATGACACCGCGTGAGCCAGCAGTTCCTGCTCCCTCTGGGTTTTTTGTCTTACCTCTTGAAGAAGCCTGTCAATCTCTATGCACGCTACATTTGCTTCTCTTGTTGACTCATCCAGCTGTCTTTTGGCCGCGGCCGTGACTTGTTGCAGCTCCAATCTGGCTGCCTCGGCCGCTGCCTTAGCCTCTGCCAGTTCTGCTGAACTCATGGTGCCGCTTGCTCAAGAGTAGCCTCAAAGAGTGCCGGATTGCTGTCAGGGTTGTTAAGACTACTCCTGAGTAACGACCTTCCACACACTTGTCTTTCAGAAGTCTTTATTGGTGCACGTTATTTACAGTGTAGTGAGCTGTCAGTTTCATGTCTTCTCATTCCGTATCAGAATCCGGCACTGCCCCTTTTCGCTACTTTGACCAACATAAAAGCCTCGGGACAGTGAATCTCCTCCCCTTTCTCCTCCTCCTTAATTCCGGTGTCGTGGGGGAAGGGTCTACGATCTGCTTTCTCCCTGTCCCCCCTTCCCGCCTCTCTCTCTTCCTGCCTGTGGAGCAGGGGCTCTCCCATGCTGCCAGAGCCCTGGCACTCCTTCTCCGTCTCCTGACTCGCCCCTTCAGACCCCGCGCTTTCATGACTGCTTGGAGACGGACTGCTCCTGATGAGAGGGGGGGTTCTCTATAATCCCTCCCCCTTACACATTTTAAGGTTGCAGCAGGATGGTTTGCGCCTGTTACAATAAAGGATTCTTCTGTATATTCCCATCTTAAAATGGAGCCATAAAATCTGGAATATGTCTACAATGTGTCTTGCAAGTGGAGGATTCCAGTGGAAAAACTGTAGGATTGGTGGAAGGTGTCTGGGGACAACCTAGTGACTCTACATAGCAACACAACTGAAGGAGCTGCCAGACACATGAAGTCACACCTCAAATGGACAAACAAAAGGGTGAGCATTGAGCAATCTTCCCTCTTTCCACACCAAGGTTAATGGCAGAGATTCAAATCTGAATCTCATCTCTCTATTTTGCCCCTCTAGATTAATGGCTTATCTAGCTTCAATCAAAAATGGCAGTCAAAATGGTATTCCAGGATTGAAGGACATTTAGGTGAGTATCCCTTGCTTGGCTAGGGAGACAATCTCTGTTGCATTCCGTCTGCAACTCTTTGTGCTAAGACTCTTTCAGGTTGTAATGAGGCTCACCTGCAGGTAGGAGAACACTTCTTCTTTTGTTCCAGCTCCTCTTTTCTTCAGGCTTCCCAGAGCTCACTGTACCTGAAGCAGTTCTGTTCAGTTCACGAGAAAGATGCAATCTGAATAAGAGCTCTTGATTCATCAAGAAAAACCCTGCAGTGAGAGTCACCAGCATTAGGACAGTGCTGCTTTAGTCAAAATGGTATTCCATGATTGACCTACATTTAGGTGAGTATCCCTTGCTTGGCTAGGGTGGAAATCTGTATTGTGTTCTGTATGCAACTGTTTGTGTTATGGCTCTTTCAGGTTGCAGTGACTGAGTTGTCAGAAGTGGAAGCCTTTTGCAGCAGATTTCTTAAGGTAACTCTTAAGGTTTTTTTCCCCTGGGAGAACATTTGCAGAGTGTTCTCTCAGGTTTTGCTTTTCGCCTTGTTGCATTGCAGGGGGAAAAAGCAAAAGACACTGGTGGTTGGCGCTCCTGGTTCCCAGGATGGGGTTCAAGTCCCTACAGTTTCCTTGCTAACTTCCAATGCAACCATCACGCCCCTTTATTTTTCCCTATATTCCTCACTTCCCAAAGTATTAGCATGGGAGGGTTTGGGGTGGTGTTTTCAGTGAAGAAGCTTCGTTCTGGACTCTGCCATGCCATCTAAGGACCAATTCAAGCAACATTTGCACTGTGCCTGCTGCTCTAACGATGCTCCCCTGACGCATCACCATGTGTGTTTAGATAGGCTGGATCATGTGGGTGCTTCCTATCCTAGCATCCCAGGTATGTATGAATGTACGTATGTATTTTAAAATACAAAGCAGTATATAAATTAAGAAAAATCTCAAAGCGGTTTACAGAATATTAAAGCATCAATAAAACAATCTGAAGAATGTCAAATACAGTCAAAGCAACATAATTAACAGAAAACAAAAATATCTTAAAGATTTCAAAATAAAACATTACGAAGGAGGTCAACTACAGAATACATATTTAACACAAACAAAGTTAACAACAAACAAACCCAAACTTTTTTTAATTGCTAAGTGAGGTCAGATATAAAATGCACATTTAAAATAGTATAATTAACAAGAGGATAAAATATTATCAGCTGTTTGGCAGGCACAAAAAAGATGGGGCAAAAGAATCCAATAGTGTTTGTTGTCAGGCATAGCATGACCCTCTGGTCTCCCCAGGAACCACTTTAGTAGTGCTTAGGTGAGTGTGAGCCCCGCCCCCTAGGCCAGGTGGAAAGGGCCTTGCAGGGAGCGGTCTTCAGGACTCACAGCTGGTCTCACTACATCCCTAGTACTTTTTTTAAAGAGAGTCTAATTTCACATCTTCGTTTGTTTAGGAAACAATACAAAAATACCCCCCAAATGCAGCCTAATTAAATTATGTGGAAAATGGACAAGGTCTCAATGACAGAGCAACTGGAACCACATGCAAACATTAGCAGAACAAGCAGGGTGGTCAGGTGTCCTGCTTTGGAGAAGATTTGTGTCCATTTGAAGGGCTACCAGAAGGTTAGGATAAGGACAGGTGGCAGGATAAGGTTAGGATAGGGACGGGATAAGGACAGGTGGCAGTTCTCTGTATGATGACCTCTATTTGAATGGCTGTCCATTCCAAATCTGGTTTAAAAGTAAAGGAGGAAAGCAGGGGCCCTGGAACGGCCCATCAGCAGCAGAAGACTGAGCACGTGCACACACATAGGCTGTGGTCTTCCCCACTACAGTGATATGTGTTGTAACATTATCTAACATTAGTCATACTCAGAGTAAAATCATGCATCCAGCTAATTCATACTCAGACTCACTTAAACCAATGGGTCTATCTACTTTGTATGACTCAGTAGGGTAGCAATCATTTTAAAATAGAATAGAATAAATCTTTATTGTCATTTCTCGATTGCTGTATCAACTCAATTAAGACACTCCACACGAATTAAAATACTAATAAGCACAATACAATACAGAACAATAAACAAATAAAAATAAAATGACTTCAAAGTCCAGAATTTCCATTTAAGGCCAAAATTGCTCTAGGAAAGAAACCGTTCTTGAGACAGCTCGTTCTCGCCTTCATTGTTCTATATCTCCGTCCTGATGGCAGGAGCTCAAAGAAATGATGACCAGGATGTGATTAATCTCTTGATATGTCTAGTGCCTTTCTGTGGCACCTGATGGTATAGATATTGTCAGGGGATTGTTGTGGCTACTCTCGAGTAAAGACGCTCCAGTCTGCTCTGTCTTTAAGAGCTTTATTGTGCATAGTATTTATAGTGCAGAGATATCAGAAAACATGACGGCCTAGTCCAATTCAGAACCCGGCAATGGCTTCTTTTGCTTCTTGGACCAGCATAAAGGCCTGGGCACCCCAAAGCGCCTCCCCTTAGCCCTGCATGTGGGCGCGCGCCTCAATTCGGGCACCAGAAGGGGCTGCGTTCCTTCTCCCGTACTTTGGCTGGTGCATTGTAGAGGCTCCGATGCCTCGCTGCGCTGTCCTTCCTCCTCTGGCCAGCTGGGTCAGTGTCTAGGCTCTGACACGTCTGAGAGCCCCCTCTCCACTCCGCTCCATTCCTCATTCCCTCCTCCTGACCCGCTGCTAGCGCTATCACTGGGTGAAGTGCTGGTCAGGATGTAAGGAGTCCCCCTGGCAGATATGTTCTAAGGTGCATACATATACAGCATTTGCAAATTAGTCTCCTCTTTTTTGTTTTTAAAGCCATGTGTCAGTGGTCACTATAAGCAAAGAGGCCAATTTCTGCAATTTGGACACAGAGGGGAGGTCAGAGGGAGAAGATTGAGAGGAGGATCTGGATGCTGAAGAGGCAACAAAGTTTCCTGAGCAGGAAGAACCTGTGAAAGGGAGCAGTTCAGACTCCAAGGCTGAAGCAGAGGAGGGGAGTCAAGAGGCTGCTGAGGAATCCAGGGAGTCTCCCTCTCCTGCTGTGACAAGCTCCCCTCCAGCCTTGTCTCCAAAAATGCACAGAATAATGAGGAGAGTGGAACAGAGGCCAAAGATGCTCAGATGCTGTTTGAGACTGCTTGGGAAAGGAGGAGCCTTAGAAGGCAGGGACCGTCAGTCCTGACAACTGCTGCCACAGGGGCAAGATCTACTGGGAAGTGTCGCTGAGTTGTATGTTCATTTCCTTGAATAAAAAGTTGACTGAGCACTGAAAACTGGCTTTGCTTCTTCGTGCTGACCTGCATTCCTGACAGCCTGGCCCTTTGTGTTTCCCCTGATCGTGGTCAAGTGCAGTTTGACCCTAACTTTACTGAGGAAGGAGAGAGTGTTGGTCAAGGGCGTCCTGGTAGTTGCCCTCCCCCCTAAAGGCTGTAGCTCAGTGGCAGAGCACATGCTTAGCATTTATAAGGACTCAGATTCAAGAGTTGGGGTGGGCCCAACTCACAATACCCTTTGATATGATCACCTGATCAAAATCTTGGCACATCGCAGAGATGGCAAAATGGATGGAACTGTTAAAAGATACAAATTTAGAATATTTTAAGGAAGACTGGAAACCCTTTCTAGTCTAAGTAAAAGGTTATTATTTCCCCTATGCGAAGATCCCAGTGGATCATCAGTGGATGATCATAGACATATCTCAGCCTGAATTAACCTCACAAGGCTGCTGGGGTGAGGTAGAATGTGAGCTCCTTGGAGGAAGGGCACGATAAAAGCAAAACGTAAATAATCAGACACCTGTGTGAACCTTGGTCTCTAATCATTAACTGCCATCTTTTCTTCCTCCACAAGGATGTGGGAATGGAACCAAGAGAACTCAAGAAGGTTGGGTTGGGCAGTGTAGAGAGGGACAAGGAGGGGAGGCCATTGTCTAACTGCAGTAGAGATCCCATGTTGCTCTCATTTATTTCAGTAGTGCTGGTGTCGGGAACCTTTGGGCTTCCAGATGTTGCTGAACTTCAGTCCCCATCATCACTGGTCACTGCACATACTGGGGCTGATGGGAGCTGTATTTCAGCAACACCAAGCAGGCCAAAGGTTCCCCCACACTGGCAGTTAAGTATTGTTCCTGAGACCCATGGATTGAACCAGTTCACAAACACAGACAGAAAGAGGTATGGAGAGCTTCCCAAAATGAATTTAAAAGCTCTCAAGTTCTACTAAATGGTTGGCTCTGCCTTCCATGTGTGAATGGGTAGCCATATATATAATTAAAAAAGGTAACGGTACCCTTGACCATTAGGTCCAGTCACGGGCGACTGTGGGGTTGTGGTGCTCATCTCACTTTACTGGCCGAGGGAGCCGGCGTACAGCTTCCAAGTCATGTGGCCAGCATGACTAAGCCGCTTCTGGCGAACCAGAGCAGTACACAAAAACACCATATACCTTCCTGCCCCCCCTTCATGGATCAATGCCTTGTCGTGGCGAAGGGGCTTGAATAACTCGGAGAAGCTATGAGCTATGCCATGCAGGGCCACCCAAGATGGACAGGTCATAGTGGAGAGTTTTGACTAAACGTGATCCACCTGGAGAAGGAACTGGCAAGCCACTCCAGTATCCCTGCCAAGAAAACTCCATGGACAAAGACAACAGGCATATAAAAGTTATGACGCTGGAAGATGAGCCCCTCAGGTCGGAAGGCGTCCAACATGCTACTGAGGAAGAGCGGAGGACAAGTACAAGTAGATTCAGAGCTGATGAAGCGGCTGGGCCAAAGCCGAAAGGGTGCTCAGTTGCGGATATGCCTGGAAGCGAAAGGAAAGTCCGATGCTGTAAAGAAAAATATTGCATAGGAACCTGGAATGTAAGAACCATGAGTGGAGGTAAGCTGGATATGGTCAAAAATGAGATGACAAGAATAAATATCGACATCCTGGGCATCAGTGAACTAAAATGGAAGGGAATGGGCGAATTCAGTTCGGGTGACTATCATATCTACTACTGTGGGCAAGAATCCTGTAGCAGAAATGGAGTGGCCCTCATAGTCAACAAAAGAGTGGCAAAAGCTGTAATGGGATGCAATCTCAAAAATGACAGAATGATCTCGATACGAATCCAAGGCAGACCTTTTAACATCACAGTAATCCAAGTTTATGCACCAACTACCGGTGCTGAAGAAAGTGAAATTGACCAATTCTATGAAGACCTACAACAACTTCTAGAAATGACACCAAAGAAGGATGTTCTTCTCATTACAGGGGATTGGAATGCTAAAGTAGGGAATCAAGAGATAAAAGGAACAACTGGCAAGTTTGGCCTTGGAGTTCAAAATGAAGCAGGGCAAAGGCTAATAGAGTTCTGTCAAGAGAACAAGCTGGTCATCACAAACACTCTCTTCCAACAACACAAGAGACGACTCTACACATGGATATCACCAAATGGGCAGCATCGAAATCAGATTGATTATATTCTCTGCAGCCAAAGATGGAGAAGCTCTATACAGTCAGCAAAAACAAGACCTGGAGCTGACTGTAACTCAGATCATCAGCTTCTTATAGCAAAATTCCAGCTTAAACTGAAGAAAGTAGGAAAAAGCACTGGGCCAGTAAGATACAATCTGAATCAAATCCCTTATGAATACACAGTGGAAGTGAGGAACAGGTTTAAGGATTTAGATTTGGTGGACAGAGTGCCTGAAGAACTATGGATGGAGGCTCGTAACATTATACAGGAGGCAGCAACGAAAACCATCCCAAGGAAAAGGAAATGCAAGAAAGCAAAATGGCTATCCAACGAGGCCTTACAAATAGCGGAGGAGAGGAGGCAAGCAAAATGCAAGGGAGATAGGGAAAGATACAGGAAACTGAATGCAGATTTCCAAAAAACAGCAAGGAGAGACAAGAGGGTCTTCTTAAATGAGCAATGCAAAGAAATAGAGGAAAACAATAGAATGGGGAAAACCAGAGATCTGTTCAAGAAAATTGGAGATATGAAAGGAACATTTCGTACAAAGATTACCATAATCAAGGACAAAAGTGGTAAGGACCTAACAGAAGCAGAAGACATCAAGAAGAGGTGGCAGGAATACACAGAGGAATTATACCAGAAAGATATGGAGGTCTCGTACACCCCAGGTAGTGTGGTTGCTGACCTTGAGCCAGACATCTTGGAGAGTGAAGTCAAATGGGCCTTAGAAAGCACTGCTAATAACAAGGCCAGTGGAAGTGATGATATTCCAGCTGAACTATTTAAAATTTTAAAAGATGATGCTGTTAAGGTGCTACACCCAATATGCCAGCAAGTTTGGAAAACTCAGCAATGGCCAGAGGATTGGAGAAGATCAGTCTACATCCCAATTCCAAAGAAGGGCAGTGCCAAAGAATGCTCCAACTACCGCACAATTGCGCTCATTTCACACGCTAGCAAGGTTATGCTTAAAATTCTACAAGGCAGGCTTAGGCAGTATGTGGACCGAGAACTCCCAGAAGTGCAAGCTGGATTTCGAAAGGGCAGAGGAACCAGAGACCAAATAGCAAACATGCGCTGGATTATGGAGAAAGCTAGAGAGTTCCAGAAAAACGTCTACTTCTGCTTCATTGACTATGCAAAAGCCTTCGACTGTGTCGACCACAGCAAACTATGGCAAGTTCTTAAAGAAATGGGAGTGCCTGATCACCTCATCTGTCTCCTGAGAAATCTCTATGTGGGACAAGAAGCTACAGTTAGAACTGGATATGGAACAACTGATTGGTTCAAAATTGGGAAAGGAGTACGACAAGGTTGTATATTGTCTCCCTGCTTATTTAACTTATATGCAGAATTCATCATGCGAAAGGCTGGACTAGATGAATCCCAAGCCGGAATTAAGATTGCCGGAAGAAATATCAACAACCTCAGATATGCAGATGACACAACCTTGATGGCAGAAAGCGAGGAGGAATTAAAGAACCTTTTAATGAGGGTGAAAGAGGAGAGCGCAAAATATGGTCTGAAGCTCAACATCAAAAAAACCAAGATCATGGCCACTGGTCCCATCACCTCCTGGCAAATAGAAGGGGAAGAAATGGAGGCAGTGAGAGATTTTACTTTCTTGGGCTCCTTGATCACTGCAGATGGTGACAGCAGTCACGAAATTAAAAGACGCCTGCTTCTTGGGAGAAAAGCAATGACAAACCTAGACAGCATCTTAAAAAGCAGAGACATCACTTTGCCGACAAAGGTCCGTATAGTTAAAGCTATGGTTTTCCCAGTAGTGATGTATGGAAGTGAGAGCTGGACCATAAAGAAGGCTGATCGTCGAAGAATTGATGCTTTTGAATTATGGTGCTGGAGGAGACTCTTGAGAGTCCCATGGACTGCTAGAAGATCAAACCTATCCATTCTTAAGGAAATCAGCCCTGAGTGCTCCCTGGAAGGACAGATCGTGAAGCTGAGGCTCCAATACTTTGGCCACCTCATGAGAAGAGAAGAATCCTTGGAAAAGACCCTGATGTTGGGAAAGATGGAGGGCACTAGGAGAAGGGGACGACAGAGGACGAGATGGTTGGACAGTGTTCTCGAAGCTACGAACATGAGTTTGACCAAACTGCGGGAGGCAGTGCAAGACAGGAGTGCCTGGCGTGCTATGGTCCATGGGGTCACGAAGAGTCGGACACGACTAAACGACTAAACAACAACAACACCTTCCTGCCCAAGCGGTATCTATTTATCTACTTGCACTTTGACATGCTTTCGAACTGCTAGTTGGGGAGGAGCTGGGACCGAAGAACGGGAACTCACCCCGTCATGGGGATTCAAACCGCTGACCTTCTGATCGACAAGCCCTAGGCTCTGTGGTTTATATAATTATATATATAATTATACTTTATATATAATTACAATTATATATAATTACACAAATGCTATAATTATTATTATTTACCTTTTTTACACAGATGGAACTTTCACATTGCAGCAAACCAGTCCTCCGACACCCTGGCTTCAACAAGGGTCATACAACAATTGAGACTGGAGGTGGGGGAAAACATAAATTTTGACGGGGGAGAGGCAATGGGCCAGATTTGTCAGGCATGCGCAGGCACAGCTTGAAGACTTGAAGACTTAATGTAACAGGCGGGGGGGGGCAAAAGAGTGCCAAAGTCTGACCATTTTATCCCCTTTGGGATGGAGGTGCTAGGGCTTTGGGATGCTTCCAGAGCTCTTGCACCACCCTCCAAAAATATTTACTTGCCTTCAATGCATAGCTGCCAAGTTTTCCCTTTTCTCACGAGGAAGCCTATTCAGCATAAGGGAATTTCCATTTTAAAAAGGGGATAAGTTGGCAACTATGCTTCAATGTATTGTTACCAATGTTATTTTATAGTACAGATCCTTTATAATTAAACACTTTCTCTAAAATTAAAATGTCAAAAGTAATCAGTAGCATAGATATCAAAGGATGGGCAAGAGAATAGCCCCTAATAAAGACAAGGGAGACACAGATACACAAGCAGCACACAGAAGTAAATAACCCAAGAGTGGTTTCTAAGTGGGGGGTTGGCTGAGGGCAGGGTTGGGCAGAAACATGTGGAGCTTTGCAGAGGTGAGGCCGAAAGGGTTTATCAGAGAGAAACTCACTTTCCCTTTTTAAGTGCCGGCCAAAATCCTTTCCGCGTTTGCAGTGCCACCCCCGAAGTGACCCTTTAAATCCACTTGATAGTCCAGCTGTAGGCGCTCGTCTTCCAGGCAGAATGAAAGGCACACCCACTGATCCTGCTACCTTCTCCTCCCCTTCCCATCCCATCCATTGTTTGCTCACCTGCCTCCTTCCCATCCTCTCCCCTGCCTGCCTGCCTCCTCCAGCCAGGAGTGTGGGGCAATGGCACGCCGCCCTCCTGCAACTCCCAACTTCCCAAGCCTACGGCAAATGTTGCCCCCCCCCCGATGACACCTGGGCAGACTGCCCCCAATGCCCCCACCTTGCTCTGCCACTGCTTGGAGATGCTGGGGATTGAGCCTGGGATCCTCTGCATGCATGTCACGTGTTCTGCCACTGGGCTATGGCCCTTCCCCAGCCCTTCAACCCTTGGAAATCCTCTCATCTCCAGGCTGCGGCTGGGCTCTGTCTTTTCTACCCTAGCAGAAAGAGAGATTCAGTTCTGCAGCGTCATTGCCAAGTGGCAGACAGTTAGTTCTCTCTCCACAAATCAATTAGACACATCCCCAGGAAGTGCAATTAACCCAGATACAAATGAGACTCGAAGCAGCAAATGTTTCCTCTTCCCTGTGTCTTCCTTGTAGAAACACTATCTTTTTACAGGGATCTGCACTCCAGTTTTAGCTGTCTGGCAAAGGCAAGTCAATAAAAGGAAAAGTTAAATGCTTCAAGAAAGACACAGATTTGCGGGTGGGTGGGTGTCACATTACCTACTGAATAATGAATATAGCAGAGCAAAGCCAACGAAAAAGTTTGGTACTGAATGTTTCATTGATCACTTGAGTAGCATATGCTGCTTAAATTAACTGTCGCCACCTCCTGTCAAATCTGGCAGATTGCTATAGATGAGTACAAAAAAAGAAGAAGAAGGCTGTGCTGAAATTAGAGTTGGGACCAATTTGGGGAAAGAAGGGGGTTTCCCAAGCAAATTCAGATTTGCTCAGAAAATTTCACACCTACGCACCCAATGTTATGTATTTGTTAGAGATGGGCATGCTTTCCAAGGCTTCACTTGGAAATTACACAATTTTCCCCAAGGAGGGGGAATAGAGACTTCATACAATTTTTCACAGAATCAGCCAATCAAAAGGGCTCTCCCTGACTGCTTCCTTGACCCATGACACTCCCCCTTAGCAACGCAGGAAGCTGCCTTATACTGAGCCAAATCATTGATCTATCCAGCTCAGTATTGTCCACAATGTCTAGCAGCTGCTCTCCGGGGTTTCAGATGGAGAACATTCCCGTCTGAATATTGAGTTCTAGCTGGAAATGGTAACCTGAGGTTTTCTGTATGCAAAGCCGATACTCTACCACTGACCTCTGGCCTTCCTCTTCCTCTTCTCATGAGACCAAAGGCAATTGTGAAAGCCCACAGGAGGACAATGTTTTCCATGACGATACACACCACTGCTGTCTGACAAAGAGGCTGGTGAAAACACTGTTTCCTGTTCGAATCCTGGACCTTCTTCCAATGCTTACATTGTAAAAGAATGGTCTTGGGACTGTCACATCTATTAGATTGTCAGCCTGTGAGCAAGGAGTGTTTTACAATTTAATATCTGTACGGCACTTAGAAAAAAATAGGTACCTTAACAGATTGTGAGGGTGAGGATAGTTTTTATCCAACTAAGTTCTACAATGTTTAAACCCATTGAAATTACTGAACTTAAGTGAGTCATGTCCATTAACTTCAAAAGGTCTGTTCTGGGTAGAACTAGCATTGGATACAATCCATTGAAATTAATGGACATGGGCTATCTTAGGTCCAGTAATGTCAACATGTCTCCTCTGAGTTGGATACAACCCCATCATCAGCATCAGCATTTATGCTTGGAGGTTATTGTGGCCAATGGCTGTTGTTAGCCCTTTTGTAATAAATTTGTCTAATATTGGGAGCCGGAAGAAAGAATGTACAATACAGTGTAAACGTCACGTGAAGAGAAAGAGATAAGAGACTTCCTTTCTCCTGGGAACAGACACAAATACCACACTAGCCTCGCTCTTGAGTAGCTTGGCAGTGAGCAACAATCTCAACAGCAGGCAACTAAACCAGCAGAAGCACGTTTTCAGGTGTTTTCAAATGACACCTCTCCACTGAATTTGAGGCAGCAAAATTCATATTCTAGCCAGAGAATAGCATAAAAATAAACTGCAGTTGCAAGTGATAGGCAGACAGACCCTATTGTGCAGGCACGTCCAACGGGTAGATCACTGCCAGTCTTTAACTCTGTGAGTAGATCGCAGTCTCTTGGGAGTTGGCCACCCCTGCTATTGTGGAACCATAAGACTAATCCTGGAGCCAGGCAGTCTCGCCTCCAGACAGCAACCAGATCCAGACTGGCTTAGCTTCAGGAAGGTGACTCCATCACATGCATTCAACAGACATGTGGCATCCTTGGGCAGCAGCCAGGCCTCCAGCACACCTGCCCTGGAGCTCCTGCACAATTTAGTGTTGCATCAGGGCATTGTGGGAAGTTCAAATAGGAGCACAGCAGGCAGTGGTGGGTGGTGCATATTGGGACTGGTGGGGCAGACTGAGGGACCAACAGTAAGCAGAGCCAGAGCCAAGGACAGGCAGATCCAACTAATTCTAGTCTTCTCTCCTTCCTCCCTGCTGAGATCTACATGGACAAGACGGAAGGCAGTGGTTGTAAGGAAGAAGGCAAGAAGGTGGGGGGATTGGCTGAGCGTAGATATTCTCATCACCATTTCCACCACCTGTTCCTCCTCTTCACCAAGGTTGCTACCAGCTGCTTGCTTGCTAGTAGTGGCCAGAACAAGTGCTTGTGGTTGAAGCAAGCAGGTCACAAGTGGCTCTTCTCAATGTCCCTCACCCCACCCCGCTGGTGTGTGGGCCCTTAGAAGAGACCCAACCAAGTCCACCACTGATACCAGCCCAGCCCTGGGGTCAGACTATTTGTCCATTGGTCAGTACTGTCTACTCTGACTGGTAGTGACTCTCCAAGTTCTCCGGAAGAATAGAATAGAATAGAATAGAATCATAGAGTTGGAAGAGACCACTAGGGCCATCCAGTCCAACCCCCTGCCAAGCAGGAAACACCATCAAAGCATTCCTGACGGATGGCTGTCAAGTCTCTGCTTAAAGACCTCCAAAGAAGGAGACCCCACCACACTCCTTGGCAGCAAATTCCACTGTCAAACAGCTCTTACTGTCAGGAAGTTCTTCCTAATGTTTAGGTGGAACCTTCTTTCTTGTAGTTTGAATCCATTGCTCCATGTCCACTTCTCTGGAGCAGCAGAAAACAACCTTTCTCCCTCCTCTGTATGACATCCTTTTATATATTCAAACATGGCTATCATATCACCCCTTAACCTTCTCTTCTCCAGGCTAAACATACCCAGCTCCCTAAGCCGTTCCTCATAAGGCATCATTTCCAGGGCTTTGACCAGTTTGGTTGCCCTCTTCTGGACACGTTCCAGCTTGTCAGTATCCTTCTTGAAATGGGGTGCCCAGAACTGGACACAGTACTCCAGGTGAGGTCTGACCAGAGCAGAATACAGTGGTACTATTACATCCCTTGATCTAGATGCTATACTCCTATTGATGCAGCCCAGAATTGCATTGGCTTTTTTAGCTGCTGCATCACACTGTTAACTCATGTCAAGTTTGTGGTCTACCAAGACTCCTAGATCCTATTCACATGTACCGCTCTCAAGCCAGGTGTCTCCCATCCTGTATTTGTGCCTTTCATTTTTTTTGCCCAAGTGTAGTACTTTACATTTCTCCCTGTTAAAATTCATCTTGTTTGCTTTGGCCCAGTTCTCTAATCTATTAAGGTCATTTTGAAGTGTGATCCTGTCCTCTGGGGTATTAGCCACCCCTCCCAATTTGGTGTCATCTGCAAACTTGATCAGGATGCCCTCAAGCCCATCATCCAAGTCGTTTATGTTGAATAAGACTGGGCCCAAGACAGAACCCTGTGGCTCTTCCCACTAGTCACTTCTCTCCAGGATGAGATCTTTCACATCACCTGCTGCTGCATTCTTTTGACTGCAGATGCTTGGGGTTGACTTGGGAACTTCTGTATGCAAAGCATAGGTTAAAGGTAAAGGTAAAGGGACCCCTGACTGTTAGGTCCAGTCGTGGACAACTCTGGGGTTGCGGGGCTCATCTCACTTTACTGGCTGAGGGAGCTGACGTTTGTCTGCAGACAGCTTCTGGGTCATGTGGCCAGCATGACTAAGCCACTTCTGGTGAACCAGAGCAGTGCGCGGAAATGCTGTTTACTTTCCTGCCAGAGCAGTACCTATTTATCTACTTGCACTCTGACGTGCTTTTTGAACTGCTAGGTTGGCAGGAGCAGGGACCGAACAACGGGAGCTCACCCCGTTGTGGGGATTCGAACCACTGATCAGCAAGCCCTAGGCTCTGTGGTTTAACCCATAGTGCCACCCACATCCCAAAGCATAGGATACTTCTCTGCATTATGTTCTCTTCCTTTTTCTTGCTCAGCTTAAACCATAAAGGGCCAATAAAAAATGGCATTGGTTTTCTACTGCCTCCTCATTGAGAAGTTTTGTTGCTGAAGCAGAATGAAAACTATGCAACCCATTGTCTCTGCATAGCTGACCTTTTTCAAAGAAAACCTTTACTTTTGAGAGGTGGGAATGGGTTGGGGGATGTGTAGCCCTGAACTCCTGGACTCTGCTGCTGGACTCCAACTCCCGTCTGCACCATCCAGCTTGGTCAGGAATGATGGGAGCTTTGGAATGTAAGGGATTCTTCTGCTTGGAATTGTGTGGTTTTTTGGGGGTGGGGAGGGTGTCTTCTTAAAATAAGCTTTAGGGTTAAAAACCTATGAAGGCTATAAGACATGGAAAACAGTTCCAATAAAATAACAGAGTCATCTTCCAAATATGTGTATTTTCCCTTTAAGTAGAAGTTGTGCCAGAGCTGCAAGATATACTTGCTGCAATCCCACATGCAGTTAGTTGGGTATGTGCAGTCAAACTGAATGCATAATTGCAGCCACTGATGTCGCAGCTGAACTGGCTTCTTTAAAAGTTTTTGCAAACTGCCCACCCATTTATTTTAACCTTCATATCACCTTCATAAAAATATAAGGAAAGTAATATTGTCCAGCCACACATTTATGGTCTGGAGTTCATGTTATAAGAGCAATAAATCATTGGAAATGAAAATCTTGCATTTTAAAAATATCTGAAATAGATATAGAAATTTTTTCATAAATATACACTCATTTCTCCAGTATGCTATAATTCACTTATTCTGAAGCAACCTTATTGTCTTTAATAACACCACTCTGAAGAATGTGGGTTGGAAATAGCAGCCACAGATACTTTCAAATAATGACATTATCAGAAGAATTGTGTGGGCTATGAAAATAACTGCACTGAAATCATTAGACAAGTAGAGTTTTCAAAATTTTAAATATTCAATAAATAGGCCAAGCTGAATAAGCATTCATTGTGTTAGATGTATGGACTTGCAATTAATCCATACATCAGAAGGAAGGAAGGAAGGAAGGAAGGAAGGAAGGAAGGAAGGAAGGAAGGAAGGAAGGAAGGAAGGGAGAGTTGGTTGTGAAATCAAGCTTCTTCTTAGGTACTTCTCTGCAGTGTCATCTTGCATCATAGCATTGGATTGCAGCCAACTAAGTCCTACTCAGAGAAGAACAATTGAAAACCATGAACCTAAGTAACTTATGTCCATTAACTTCAGTGTAAGACAAGTCTGGGATACAACCAGCCTCCTTACAAAATGTAAGATTTTTCTTTTCTTTTCAAATTGTAACCTATAAGTCACTTGTTTGATACATTGGATATATATGGGGCCTTTTCAGATGGAATTTACCGGAACTCAGTTCCAGCACCTCTCAGGTAGGTGCCATTGCCATTATAAGAGAACAAGGGAGGCATTCGTGGTGAGTTCCGGCACCTCTTTTTCTAGAAAAATAGAGATGATAGAGATAGATAGATCTCTACTCTACTCAGGAGTCAGTCCCAATATTTCAATGGGGCTTGTTCCCAAGCATGTTTGCAGTCTTAATATACACAGGATGCATGCTGTGATAAAAATGACACCTTTGGGTCACATATGGTCGGAAGGATATTAAAAAGAGTCAATCTAACCAGCTGTCTGTGCAAATGCAACTCTGCAAATGTCCCAAAGAAGCCTGCTTCAGTCTCCTTTCTCCGCTGACTGCAGTGCTGCAGTTCTATGACAACACCATATTAATGAGCCAGCAGCAGTGTGAACTTCCGGATGGCTTTCAAAGTTGATCTTCCAACTTTGGGTAATAGTGGCACCATGAATAACCTCTCTCACACAAACAAGAATACAATAACATATCTCTCTCTCTCTCTCACACACACACACACACACACACACAGAGAGAGAGAGAGAGAGAGAGAGAGAGAGAGAGAGAGAGAGAGAGAGAGAGAGGACTCATAACTAGCCAAGCTTAGAATCATTTTGCAGGTGCCTCCTTAGAAATCTGCATCCATGTTCTGAACCCTGCAAAGGCAAGAGCTGCAAAACAAGTCTGACTAAGGCTGCACATTTCATGAAGTGGGACTTACCTCTGAGGAAAAGTCCTTCAGGCATGCCTGTGTTTCATCATTTGTCATGGGATACACACAGAGAAGTCTTCCCTTGGTTTAGAAATGAATTCTCACTCACTTATTCATTTCATTTTAAAAAACCATTTTTAAACTGCTTATTTTATTTTATTTTATTTTATTTTAAAAACACCATGTCACACCAGTTCCATTGAGTGTGGAATGATCCAGTTCATGAGCAACTTACTCTAGAGTTGTTCCACTTGATTCAGTGGGGCAGTTGTGAAATAAGTGGAGTGTGAGATGGGCACCTGCTGCTGCAAGGAAATTGCAAGCTGTGCAACCCAATTTTATGAATGTCTTCAGTAAAGTAAACCCCATTTAGTTCCATGGAAACTCACTTTCTTCAGATGCGAAGAGCCTCATAGGTTTCAGAAATGAAACAGGGGTGTTGCCATGTAAGTATATTGCAGAAAACAATATGTGTATTTTTAAAATATAAAAACTCCAGATTTAAAAAAATGGGTGTGGGTGTGTAATGAATAGAAGGATAGATAGACAGATGGGACAGCTATTAAGAATGTGACTTAAGGCTTGGTGAATGCAATATCACTCACACAATGGTTAAAGGCTAGACTGTAGGGTAGCCTTCCCAGCCCTTAACTACTTTAGACATCTACCGGTATTCCTTTTAAACCTCTCTTCCCGCCCCACTCAGCCACCGCCCCAGGCTGTCTGACCTTTCAATGTCAAGCCTTTGATAGGGCTTTAACTACTGATCCTTTGATAACCGCGATTCCTTTTAATGAGGATATGTCATATTTTAATAGAAAAGTCTTGTCTGTTTTTCCAGGAAAGAGAAATTCTTTGCTGGGAAATCGAAAGGGGCTCTTCCTGCCGCTCTGCATTGCAGATGGGGAATCAACTCCACATTTAGATCTTTGCAGAAAAGCAGCAGGACGGCCGAGCTTTGCTATGTCCGTTTAGAAGCAAAAATTCAGGCACCAAACACGCACACGCACACGCACACACACCGGTACTGGGGAGGTATATTCAGCAGCGAAACTCTTCCTCCTTAGGCCGTCCACTGCCCGTTTTTCCCTGCGGCGCTGGCCTTGGTGCTGAAGCCGCCATGACTGAACACAGACATCACAGACATGACACACGCGCCAGCGCCTTACCTGAAAACCCACCGCGGCAGATCGCCCCCCCCCCCGCAAACCCAGCGTACGATGCTTGCCTGGATGCCCTAGAAAGGGATCCAGTAGCCACTCACGCCGCCACCTTGCCACTGTCACCACCCTGCCCGATGTGGGCCAGGCGGCGGCTCGTTGGGTGACTGCTCCACACGGGGCCGCTGCAGCGACGTCGGGAGCCGGGGCAGGAAATGGGGGGGGGACGACTTGGGAGGAGACAGGCAGAGGGGAGGGGAGGATTGGATGAAACAAGAATAAGGAGGTAGAAATGTGGGCGAGGAGTGGGTTACCGGGGGGATTTGCACACCATTGCACTCCCATATGCACACTTAAGCCCCACTGAACATTGTGAGACTCACCTCGCAGACAAAAAGTGCACCAGAACCGTAAGTGAACGTTCAAATTCCGTTCAGAAGGCGCGAAGTGGGGTGTGGAGGGGGGAAGTAGCTAAGGAAGGAAGGAGTTCGTGAAAGGACAGTCTGGCATTCGGGTGCCTCTTTCCAGGGGAGAATCTGAAGAAAAGGGTGTGGTTTACTCTCAAAGGGCGGGGCTTCCGTCCCTTGGCCCCGCCTCTCCTCGCTACCTCATACCGGCCAGCATGTCCCCTTTCCAGACAACGTGCGTCTCCCGTATATAAGGCGCTGGCTTCTGCAGAGTCCCCGCTGCCGTGAACTCAGCGCCAAGCGCCTCTCCCCAAGTCTTCCAAGATGAGCTACACGCTGGAGCCTCTAAGCAACCCGTCTTACCGGCGGGTGGCCGACAGCCGGACCACCTTCAGCCGGGCCAGCATGTCGCCTTCGAGCGGCTTCAGGTCCCAGTCATGGTCGCGGAGCTCCCCCAGCACCGTCTCTTCGTCCTACAAGCGCAACCTGGGCGCGGCGCGGGCTTCCTACGGCTCGACGGTGCTGAGCTCTTCCGAGAGCCTGGAGCTGAGCCAGTCGTCGCTCTTCAACGGCGGCGGCGGAGGCAGCGGCGAGCTGAAGCTGAGCCGCTCCAACGAGAAGGAGCAGCTGCAGGGCCTCAACGACCGCTTCGCCGGCTACATTGAGAAAGTGCACTCGTTGGAGCAGCAGAACAAGGAGCTGGAGAACGAGATCGCGGCGCTGCGGCAGAAGCAGGCGGGCCGCTCGCAGCTGGGCGACGCCTTCGAGCAGGAGCTGCGGGAGTTGCGCTGCGCTCTCGAGCAAGTCAACCACGAGAAGGCGGCGCTGCAGCTCGACTCGGATCACCTGGAGGAGGACATCCAGCGCCTCAAGGAACGCTTCGAGGACGAGGCGCGCCTCCGGGACGACACCGAGGCCATCATCCGCGCTCTGCGCAAGGACATCGAGGAGTCGTCCATGGTCAAGGTCGAGCTGGACAAGAAGGTGCAGTCCTTGCAGGACGAAGTGGCTTTCCTCCGCGGCAACCACGAGGATGAGGTGGCCGACCTCCTAGCGCAGATCCAGGCCTCGCACGTCACCGTCGAGCGCAAGGACTACCTGAAGACAGACCTGTCGTCCGCCCTGAAGGAGATCCGCTCCCAGCTCGAGTGCCACTCCGACCAGAACATGGTCCAGGCTGAGGAGTGGTTCAAGTGCCGCTACGCCAAGCTCACCGAGGCCGCCGAGCAGAACAAGGAAGCCATCCGCTCGGCCAAGGAGGAGATCTCCGAGTACCGACGGCAGCTCCAGGCTAAGAGCATCGAGCTCGAATCAGTCCGCGGCACCAAGGAGTCCCTAGAGCGCCAACTCACCGACATCGAGGAGCGCCATAACCACGACCTCTCCACCTACCAGGTAGGCGCGGGGAGGGGGGTCTGGTGGTGGGCGTGGCTTGGGGGGGAGGACGCTCTCCACCTGCCATCTGCGGCTGCCTACATTTGTTTCCATGCAAAATCCAATTTTTGGGGGGGGCGGGGCGGTCAGGAGATGGTGCGCTTCAAGGGGCGGGGCAATCCCTCCACCCGTAAGCAGTTCTACCACGGCCCGCCCATTGCAGGATCCCTACTGTTACTTGAAGGAAGGGCACTTTCCAACGGAATCCCAACTGAATCAAAAACTGAACTTCAAAATAAGACTTGCTCAAAACTTAACTCCATTGGAATCGATAGGACTTAACTTCGGGGAAAGGCATTCAAACCGGCACCTTAATGTGGAAAAAAAATCCTCATTACTCTTTCAGAAATGTGCCCCAAAACGTGTTTTTTTCCCCTGGTGCCATTGAAAGTGAAAAGGGGAGTCTTAACATTTGTGCCACACCACACCCTCAAAATGAATTAGATTTCAGAGAGTGGGGGATCCATGGACGTAGCCAGGATTTATGTTAGGGGGCAAGCTTCATGTTAGGGGGCAGAACCTCAGTTAGTTAAATATATTATTGTTTTACTTGCTCTAGGGGAGCACTGTCCCCCTTGACTACCCTCATGGGGGGGGTGCCAACTGACTCTATGCCAAATGAATGGAAGGGGTGGAGGATGAGCGATTCTCTGCCAGGAAATGTGCTTCAGTTTCTTGTCTTTTTCCAAGGGGGGGGGGGCATAGCTCAGTGACAGAGCTTCACCTTTGCCTCATGTTCTGTCTCCAAGGCATCTCCTTATTTCAAACCCTGGAGTGTCACCCCTAGACAATGCTAAGGAGGGTGAATCCAGTGGTCTGACTCAGCATAAGGCAGCTTCCTATGTACTTCAGTCCTAAGGGATACTTTGATTGCATTGGTGAGTGTGTGTTAGTTGGAATGGGGCAATGATGCTACAAAATACATAATGAAAATATTTATTTTGGTTTTGGTTTTTTAAAGTGGATAATAAGTGTTTTTTCTTGCCAGCAAAGTGCAGCTCCGAGGAGAGGAAGGGGGGGAGCCACCCCACAACTTGGGCTAAGCTCCACTCCTCTAAAGGGCAGAGCAGAGATGGGAAAGATTCTGCCTGCCTAGTCCCATACAAAATGCAGCTCCGCAAAGGAGAAAGGAGGGGTCCTACTTGCTTCCATGCAGGATGGAATCATCCACTTCCAAACAGCTCTCTGGTAAAAAATAAAATAAAGCGTTTTCTGGGAGTGTAGGAAAGTATCGAGCCCTAAGACAAGACTGACTTTGGAATGAAGGATGATAAACTTAGCCTGAAAGAAGTGCCACTTTGGAAGTTCTTGTGATAGCTCTGGAACTCCATTCACCAATCATAAGCCTCTCTGATGCAGAACATCCCATAACTGATGGACTGCAGAACTAGCACAGGAAGAATTGAAAAAAATATGCATATGCTGCTTCCCAAAGTTGTTAGTAGTAACAATAAAAATGAATATGTTGTGGCAATGCAGTTTAAAAATTGATCCTTTGATGACTACCCGAGCTGCAAAGCATGACCTTTACAGTAGTTCTTTCTGATCCAGTGATACTGGATATAATTTAATGTTCCAGAGAATAGTAACTGACTCAAAGCAGCACCAACGTCATGGGGAAAATTGCTATCCAGAACTGCTGGCTGTTATTCTTACAGTATTAGCATTTCTGAAAATTTAAATATAATGCAACTCACATTAAAGTGTGTATGAAGAAATCAATAAAGAATAGGAAATCCGATCAACAGCTTTGTGTAAAATGAAACCAGGCACATATAATTTCTGCAACAGAAAACCAATGCATTTGAAATAATATTTTATTGGTATTTATTTTTTATTAATAATCATTATTTGACAAAGAACCTTTTCTCATAGCATGGTGAATCTGTGGGAATCAGGATGGACTTTCGCAGGATGATTCATCATAAAATTTAGAAAAAGCTCACACAGCAGTGGGGTGCTGTGTTTTGTATGCCGATAATTAAAGGTTATATTTGCTGCAAAATGCAAGTACCACTGCAGCCACCATCCTGCATCAGTGTCTACTGAACTTCAGCAATGCAGAAGCTAAAAGTGCTGAGCAGATTTTCTGATAGAGCTGTTCAGTGCAAAAGGCAAATCCCCAAAGTGCCTGCTTTGGGATGGGAAGATGGATTCTGAGCTAGAATTCTATAGACTGTATGCGAACACAATTTCATTACCCCCACCTGGGCAAATCACAAAGCTTTAAGTGGCTTTGGCTAACATGATTGCAGTGAGGACCTGTGCTTGCATTGAATTAACTGCCAGGAGGTGACTATGGATAAAAATAAGATGAGCCAGACAACAAAAAAGCAATCTCAGAGATGGATCCCTCTGCCAAGTGCACCCCAAACTTCTGCAATGCAGAACTTGCTGGCACCAGGGAAGTCATAAAACCACCCTTCCAGTGCAAGAGGCAGCCCTCAAAGATTTCCACTGATAAAGGAACTTGCGCACTGCAGAATGACGTTGGACAGAGCATCTGAAAAATACTTGAATCCCTCTAAAATAAATATTAGTTAGGGGGGAAGCAAATCAATAGACCAAGTAAGCCCTATTTTTTATGGTGCGAAATGAGGCAATGCAGGATTGCATAATGTGATCAAAGTCCAGACATGAAAGAGAGCTTGTACTGCCTTCTACCTCAGCCTACTTCTAATGCCCCACAAATAGCAAAAGCTCTAGTGACTTATGCATTTAATTGCAATGTGCTTTTTGTTCAGTATGGGATTCAGATACATAAATAACATAGCAAAAATATATCTTGCAGTGCAAACTTGAAACCAACATTGAATTTGATGAGACCACTCAAGGGTATTATCTCAAGACAACAGAGAGGCTTTTGTTTCCAGATATTTAACCATTTATCCACCAAATACTTATGGAAAATGTTTTCGAAAATATGACCTTAGGCTCCATGAAAAAAATAATGCTTTCTATGCGACAAAACTGCACTGAACTCCATGGGATTTCATTCTAATGTAATTGTTTGGATGGAAACAGCCATTGCCACCCATGCCTGAGTCAAAGGCACCCTTCTCCACCCATACTAGGGAGGGGGTTGCATGAGGTTCTCCCCTCCCCAGCTGCAGCCCCTGAGGGCACACCCTGAAAAACTGCTTCAGACCCCTAGAAGTGACTTTGTAGGAGGGCTGCAGGAACTTCCACCACAAGGGGAATAGAACATTCTTTCACATAGAACATTTTTTCACATCAGCAACCTTACCTTACTGCTTGCTAAAGTCAATGGGCTTAGAAGTGAGCTAGTGGTGTGCAGTTTTAGTCTTAAGAGACAAATACTGGCAACATTTCCCATCAATTTTCCTATAGATATTACTTTTTAAGTAGAGTAGTATCTAGTGCAATCGACTCACGTAAGCGTTTTGCATCAGATTGCAGCAGATCTAGTTAACTCAATGGATTTAGACTCTGAGCTTTTAAATCAGTTGCATAGTTAGACTAAAGTAAATTACTATATTTTGCTGCTGGCCTCAAATATTGGAGCTGAGCCCAAATTTCTCAAATGATTTTTTAATTGAGAAAACTTTTGAGAGTTACTTTTTCTCATTCTTCACTAGAAATAGATCACTTTACATAATTTTCTCCACCATTTAATTTACTTATTTATTGCCCTAAACTTAATAAATAAACTCTGCTAATGGTGAGCCCCAACTCTAATAAATTGTTGCAATCTTTTCTTCTTCCTCTAGAGAAATTGAGAGAACTGGCCATTTCTCTTTCCACAAATAAAGTGAAGAATTTTAAGTTGCCCTTTCTACACAACCTTAACAAATACACAATTTTACCTAAACTTTTAAATAATTATATTGTTCTGTTTAACAAAGGTGTGGATAGTAAAGAACACTAGAGTTAGTGCTAGGCTGCAATGTTCCTAGCACTAACTTTGGAGCTAATTTCCATAATTCAGAAGTTGCATTTTGAAGCACAAGGATTACAGGTGAAACTCTGTAGATATCTTTTGCGGGAACTACAGCAATTTGGGAAATTAATTTTTTCTTCTCAAAGGTCAGTGTGATTCACAGCTTGGTCAAGCAAAATTGTTGTTGTTTAGTCGTTTAGTCGTGTCTGACTCTTCATGACCCCATGGACCATAGCACACCAGGCACTCCTGTCTTCCACTGCCTCCCACAGTTTGGTCAAACTCATGTTCGTAGCTTCGAGAACACCATCCAACCATCTTGTCCTCTGTTGTCCCCTTCTCCTTCTGCCCTCCATCTTTCCCAACATCAGGGTTTTTTCCAGGGAGTCTTCTCTTCTCATGAGGTGGCCAAAGTATTGGAGCCTCAGCTTCAGGATCTGTCCTTCCAGTGAGCACTCCAGTAAACAAAATAGAGAAATACACATTGATGAAGTCCAATTTCCAAAACTGGCTTACATTTAAGTATATTGTCTTAACCGGGTTACAGTTTTTACCTAGTAATTTTAAGAGGCAATCTTAAATAAATGATAACAATAGCAAACTGAGATATTGATGTTGTGTAGAATCTTTTTTGGTGTCCTTCATGACTTTGCTCCAGATTTCTCTCTTAGAAGTTACCGTAATCCAAAACAGAATTTCTCAGAGCATAGATATTTCTAGTTTTGATTATTTTAGTCTATAGGAATGGTTGATATGGAGACTGAGGGGGAGAATCTTCATCAACTTTTCAGTAATCCCATAAAGTTCAGTAATCCCATTAGGTTCCTCTCAATATTTCACACAAGAATAGCAATTTACTACCACCCTTCCCAGACCAGTGGTTCCTGGGACTTAGTTTCCTGGGGGCTCACAACCTATGAGCTTTTTATTGCTGTAAGAAAAGAGATCTTTAGGTCATTGGATCACATCTAGTATTGGCTGGTCAAGTTGAGGAGATGGAGACCCTCGCAACCCATTTCTTCAGGGGTTGAGGAGCCCAATTCAATCTTCGCTTATCCCATCTCTCACAGTTCAATCACTCTTCCATCCAAATCCTCCTCACAAACATTTCCAAACACAGTCACTGAGATCATTTGCAGGAACAGCCTGTTAGTCATCCCCCATGTTGACAAGGCTCATCTAACAAGAAATAAGACCTTTAGCATCACTAGCCCAGTCCTGTGGAATGATCTGGCAATAGAGATCTAGCAGGCACCTTCTGTTTTAACCTTTAACTGCATGTTGAAAACTTTTGTATGCTCTTCAGGTGTATGCTGGTAATTAAGAAAATACTCTTCTGTAACAGTTGATCTCTCTCTCTCTCTCTCTCTCTCTCTCTCTCTCTCTCTCTCTCACACACACACACACACACACACACACTGTATGGCTTTATGTATTATTTTTGTGAACTGCTCTAATATTTCTTTCTGAATAACAGTAGATATATAGTTTAATAAATAAATAAAATGCTTTTATTCACCACTGCACTCCTATTTACATTTTGCTTGTAACTATTCTAAAGAACTGCCTGTGTCTTGGTTGCAGGATACGATTCAACAACTGGAAAATGAATTGAGAGGCACAAAATGGGAGATGGCTCGTCATTTGAGGGAATACCAGGATCTCCTCAATGTCAAGATGGCTCTTGATATTGAAATTGCTGCATACAGGTATAGTGAACAGAATGCCGACGTGGCTGATTTAGGAATTGCACTGCAGATGTTTTTGGTTCCAGTAGCAGCAGCAGCAACAACAACAAAACAACCCCACAGGGCTAATCTTTGAATCCCACAAGGCATTGTTGACAAATAAGCAAGGCACTTTGCCAGATTCTTAGCACAATTTGAAACCTGGGCAATAACATTCAGCAGAAAAGACATTAGCAGGGTAACATACCAAAGATTAGTAGACACATTGATAGGGAAATTCATGGTGATTATTATGGTTAGTAATGGTGGTGGTAATAAATAAATAAACCACTTAATGCCAAAATAGACTTCTATGTGATTTAAGAAGCATAAAAACCAATTACACAAATGTTAACATATAAACATAAATAATTAAAACATGCAATGAAAGAATTCCTATTTAAACAACATAGCAATTAAAACACAAGAACGTCCTTGACTTGTAAATGTGAAATGAAGAGAAGATTCTATCAGGCAGACTTTTGTACTTGTTTCCATCTTTTAGACTTTATTTGTTTGTTTGAATTATTTTGGCACACACACCTTCCCCTTCCCTAGCAATTCTCCAGCCTGAATCATTAAACATTTACCATTTAGCTTCTTGTGCTAAAGAGTATCATTGTCTGGTCATCAGTAATGTTTAGGGTTGTGATTCAAGACTGCATCTGGAAACAGACTTGCTTGATACCTGTTGGATCAGTTTCCAATTAAATATGCTTAGGAGTCAATCTGAGGATCAGAGTAGCGTGCCACACTTAGTAGTGTGGCATTTTTGTAACATTTATGTGCTTAATCAAGGTAGTTGTCTTGGCAGTTTACAGTAAATATGAAAATCATAGAACAATTTCTAAAATCCACAGCAAAGTAAAAACTAGCAGTAGAGATTTAAACTATGAAAAACACTTAGACCACTTCTTTTAAAAAAACAAAACCTGGGAGTCAAAGGTCTTCACCTGGTGCCAATAAGACTATGGCATCGGTGCTGGACACACCTTTTGGGGGAGAATATTCCATAACTGGGGTGCTGCCTTGGAAGTGAGGGGTTATTTATCATTTTCTTCTTCAGCATTTCCCCCCTTAAAATTTACAATCAATAATACAAACAAGAAAGTGAAATTAGGCTGAAAATGCAAAGCTTTCTCTATCCATTATAATTTTCCATTTAATTTCTAATTTCTTAATACACCATCATATTTGCATTGCTTTTGTAACATGGCAAAGAGAGAGATAAGTTAAGCTTATGAAATACTCCAAAAGGACATGCTAAAGTACAAATCTTTTTCAGTGGGAGATGAGCAGACTAGAAATGACTACTAATAAAATTATTGCCAGGACAGTGTTGGCCCAGTTGGTAGACTATGGAAATGTCATCCAACCAATCAATGACAACTTCCTGCCTTTCTCATCCAAATTCTACTTCCTGAAGTGGTTGCCTAACCATCATGAGATGACTTGGCCCGCATATATTGTTTCACACATTTACCAATAAACAAAATTAGGAACATAGGAAACTGCTTTATGTTCAAAGCAATGGTTTGAACAAAGCCCAGAATTGTCTGCCCAGCCATAATAGTATTTCTCACCCAGAGCACTGCATAGTTTTGGAAGCAGCATTGTCTGCTATGTTCATAAGGACATAGAAAGCTGTCAGACCATCAGACCATCTAACTCAGTCTACACTGTCTACACTGACTGGCAGAGGCTCTCTGGGGTTTCAGGTGGGGTCCTCTCCCAGCCCTACCTGGAGATTGAACCTGGGACCTTCTGCATACAATGTAGATCAGGCATCCACAGACTTCGGCCCTCCAGATGTTTTGGACTACAACTCCCATCTTCCCCAACCACTGGCCCTGTTAGCTAGGGATCATGGGAGTTGTAGGCCAAAACATCTGGAGGGCCGCAGCTTGTGGGTGCCTGATGTAGATGTTCTACCACTGAGCTATGTTCCTTCTCCAGAGGGGAAGATTTTAATATTTAATATTAATATTTAATATTGATATGCAAAAATGCTAAATATTGAAACAACACAATTTAGATTGATGGAGTATAGTTCTTCTATATTTGCCCATATCTCTTACAAATATTTTATTGCTGTGTGGATTCCTGGATTTAAATAATGCTAAGGAAAAAAACAATACTTTCGAACAAAGTAAATATTAGTCCTGAGATTTAAACACTTACTTGAATTTTTGCTGTTGTTGTTTTTCCTTTGTTTCACTGTCCAGGAACGTGTGTGTGTGTGTGTGCGTGCTAATTGTCCACAGGACAGAAAGCAGCTATCTAAAGGCAGTATTAATTCACTCTTAGGTTATATACTGAAAAATATATATAAAAGCTAAACTTTAAGTACTCACTCAATGAAATCAATGAAATATGAAAGTTAAGCCCATGGTTAAATTTTCCCCCTTTGAAGTAAATATAGAGAATTTATAATCTTATATACAATGGCCCTTTAAAAAGCAACACAAATATTTATCTCTCCGTAGGCAATCATAGAATTTTAGTAAGAGGGCACTATTTGTGGACAATGCTCTACAAGTTATGCATAGCTAGAAAAATGTCCATCTAATGATGGGATGTGTATGAAGAAGCTTAGCTGATTATTGTTCACATTGATTCTTGATGCTTTCCTTCCAAATTTGCTAGTCTTGTCCCTTAGTTGCTAGGCAGGCAATTGGTCTGAGAGGAGAGAGTATTGGTGTGGTAGTTGATGATGGTACAAATGCATTGATAGGCCCCTAAAGCAGGTCCAATATGAAAGGGGCATTTTCTCCTAAATGAAAGTCTGCAACTTCCCCCAAACACAATGTATTTTCCCCCCATTCCTCTAGGTCAGGGTTCGGGGAAACTGTGGGTCTCCAGATGTTTCTGAACTACAACCCCCATCAGCTCCAGTCATAGCTGCCAAGTTTTCCCTTTTCTCGCGAGGAAGCCTATTTAGCATAAGGGAAAATCCCTTTAAAAAAGGGATAACTTGGCAGCTATGGCTCCAGTAAGCATAGCCAATGGCCAAGGATGATGGGAGCTGTAGTTCAATACCATTTGAGGACCACAGGTTCCCCAACCCTTATCTAGGTTTTCTGTTGGTACCTTTTCCATTTATGTCAGCAATTTAGTTCAGAAGGAGAAGATGGGCTGACAGGTTTGCAGGGTATGGGATGCTATTTGAGAGTTTAACAAACTAGAAGCAACTTTCAGTTACTCAAAATAGCTTTTTAAATCTATCATAAGTGGTGCTTGTTCATTCAAAAATTCATCTTGAAATGTTAGAGATGGATGTTAATTACTCCCTCTTCTTTCCCTAGGAAACTTCTTGAGGGTGAAGAAACAAGATTCAGTGCCTTCTCTGGAAGCATCACTGGTCCAACATTTACACATAGGCAACCTTCAGTAACAATATCATCTTCCAAAATACAAAAATCCAAAGTCGAACCTCCAAAGCTAAAGGTCCAGCACAAATTTGTAGAAGAAATTATTGAAGAGACAAAAGTTGAGGATGAAAAGTCTGAACTGGATGAGGCCCTTGCAGCTATGGCTGCAGAACTGGCTGCTGGAACAGCACCGGAAGAACAGGAAGAGGAGGAGGAAGCTGTAGAGGAAGAAATTATAGCCAAGAAAGAGGCCAGAGTTGAAGCAGCAGCTCCAGAAGCTGAGGAAGAAGAAGAAGAAGGAGAAGAGGAGGGTGAGGAGGAAGGAGGTGAGGAAGATGAAGGTGCAAAGTCTGATGAGGCGGAAGAAGGAGGCTCTGAAAAAGAAGAAGAAAAGAGTGAAAAGGAAGAGGGTGAGGAAGAAGAGGAGGAGGAAGCAGGGGAGGGAGAAGCTGGAGCTGAAAGCAAGGAAGAAAAAGAAGCAGAGGAAGAAGGTGAAGAGGTGGAAGAAACCATTGCACCACAGAAAGTAGAAAAGACCAAAGCATCTCCACCTAAATCTCCTGCAGCAGAAGAAGCAGAGGATGATAAAGAAGCTGAAAGTGAAGAGCAAAAGGAGGAGGAAGGTGAAGAAGAGGAGAAGTCCACCTCCCCAGCAAAGGCAGGTTCTCCTGAGAAAGCAGAGACACCAGAGAAAGCATCTCCAGAGAAAGCTGGGACACCTGAGAAAGGGTCTCCTGAAAAACCAGCAACTCCAGAGAAAGCAGGGACTCCGGAGAAAGGGTCTCCTGAAAAACCAGCAACTCCAGAGAAAGCAGGGACTCCAGAGAAAGCATCTCCTGAAAAACCAGCAACTCCAGAGAAAGCAGGGACTCCAGAGAAAGCAACATCTCCAGAAAAAGCAGGGACTCCAGAAAAAGCAACCTCTCCAGAAAAAGCAGGGACTCCGGAGAAAGCAGCCTCTCCAGAAAAAGCAGGGACTCCGGAGAAAGCAGCCTCTCCAGAAAAAGCTGGGACTCCAGAAAAAGCTGGGACCCCTGTGAAGGAAGTGGAAGAGACCATCTCAGTCACTAAGGCAGCAAAAGTTGGTACAGAGAAAGATTCCAAAGAAGAGAAGACAGAAACAAGTGTAAAAGCATCCAAAGAGTCCACCAAAGAAGACATAGCAGTGAATGGAGAGGTCGAAGAGAAGGGTGAAGAAAAAGAAGACTCCAAGGCAAAACAAGTAGAGGAGGAAGACAAAGGGGTGGTGACCAATGGCCTAGACATAAGCCCCTCTGAGGAAGAGGAGAAGAAAGGGAAGAGTGAAGAGAAAGTCATGGTAACCAAAAAAGTTGAGAAAATCACTAGTGAAGGGGATGACGGGACGACCACATACATCACAAAGTCTGTGACTGTCACCAAGAAGACAGAAGAGCATGAGGAGACAGTTGCAGAGAAGTTGGTGTCCACTAAGAAGGTAGAGAAGGTCACTTCTTCACATGCCGTATTGAAAGAAGTTAAGGAGAGTGACTAAAATAATCATTTTCTCCCCCTTCTTGGGTTGGTGCAAAAGGTTAAGCCATATGACAGCTGCAAAATGCATGTAAGTGATGGCTTCGAAGCAGAACGGGTTCTCTCGTGGAGTCTCCAGATCCACTCTTTCATTTCTGATTTTATTTTTGTGCAATACCCAGGGATATCAGGGGGAATGCATGCAAGCCCAATGTGCTCCCTCTGCAGAAATTAGAGAATTTTTTTAAAAAAAATGCATGAGCTGTTATTCTTACAGAAGAAGTTGCTGAATTTCCTAAGCTGCTGATGGGACGGTTCTGAGGAACGTCTTAAGATGTATTATGCAAAGAATCAACTGAGCCAAATACAAACAAACAATAACAAACGAATGAATGAATGAGTAATAACAATAATATTAATCATACCCAGAACTCTCCTGGCCTTAAGCTATTTAGTCATTATGTTTACCTCACTAGTGCAATTAAGATGGACTTTTGTTCATGGGAGAACCTACCTTGACATGCACAGTATGCAACCTTTTGTTGTTTGATGTAAAGCAGTCACAGCAATTTGTGCTCAATAAAGGTCATATTGGAAATGTGCCTGGCTTTGCCTGGATTTCTCATATAGTTCCAAGGTTTTATAAATTATTCAGTCCTTGCAGCAAACTAGGAACATGCTTCTAGGAAGGTAAATGCTGGGCTGCATTAAAATCTAATCAGCATTATTGCTTGTAGCCATAGGCTATTGCGAATATAGTAAAATGCCCACTAGCACAGACATAAACCAAGATAAATATGCACTCTATTTAAAATGCAATCAAAATTACATTAAACCTTGCATGCTCAAACTAATGAGTCAGCTTTACAAACCACAGGCATTTGGTTCAAGATCCTCATTTGGATTGCCTTTGTTGCAGCTGCAAACAGTGCAAGTTGATAGGAGATCAAGTAAATGACTTTATTCTGCATTGATCACCCAGTACAATGTGACACAGGATAAGGTAACAATTCCTGTGCTGTTTTCCAACTTCCATTTCTGACCCTTTGATTCCAGAAAGTATTGAGTTTCATACAACCATATCATGGTGACCTCTGGTGTTAGACCTGCAAGGGCACACTCAGTCCAATTATCACATGATTCCCACTGGGCACACATGACTGAGCCAGCTCAGAATCTGTAATTCAGAAGGAATGGAACGAAGTCAACAATGAAATATAGACCACATAATACAAGCTTTGAACACAATTCCTAAGGACTATGAATCAGTGATGAGTTTCCTGGTTTTACCTTCTATGAGAGGAGTCCATGAAGGCCAAGGGGGATTTCATAACAGTCCTTTGTCTGCTAATGTTGGCTGGTATCCAGATAAGCTTAAGAGCTTGTTTCTGTGAGTATTCCCTGTTGATTTCAATGGAATTTCCTTTCCAGGGAAATGTGCTTAGAATTGCAGCCCTGGACAGCTCCTGATCTCAATTTTGACATCAATGGTATAAAAGTTAACTGTTAGTTCTACTCCAGTGGTTTTAAACTTCTTCATAAAGGGAAATCATTCTAACGTGACTTGTCTCCTAAAGAACTCTATATTTTATAGGGAATTTTAGGTAAAGCTGTGTGCAACTGGCCTCTCAAAATTCTCCATCCTATTTGCAGCAGTTCTCTAGGGCAAGGGTCAGAAAAAAATTTCAGCAGGGGGCTGGTCCACTGTCCCTCAGACCTTGTGGGGGGCTAGACTATATTTGGGGGGGAGTATGAATGAATTCCTATGCCCCACAAATAACCCAGAGATGCATCTTAAATAAAAGACACATTCTACTCATGTAAAAACACACTGATTCCTGGACTGTCCCCGATTGGGCCTTAGTTTGCCTACCCATGCTTCAGCCTGAGTTTTTCTCCATCACTCACTACTTGACATTTTAAATGGAGATAATAAGGACCCTCAAACATTCTGCAGGCAAATAATGAGATCTACCACTGGGAAGAATCATAGCTCAGTTATACTGTACAGCAACTGCTTTTCAACCATGCATGTAGAAGGCCCCAGGTTTAGTCCCTGTTGTCCCCAGTTAGGGCTGGGAAAAATGCTTGTGTGGACTCCTGGAAAGCTTCTGCCAGCCAGAGTAGGCAATACTGAGCCAGATGGAGCAATTGTCTGTTTTTATGGACCCTGCCCAAAGTTAGGTTACAATCCTATGCATGTTTACCCAGAGCAAAGACAGTGGGAATTGCTTCTCAGCAAACATGCCAACTAAGTTCTACTCAGAATAGACCCATTGAAATGAGTGCACCTGTTAGTCATGTATTTTTACTTCAGTGGGTCAACTCTGAGCAGTATTAGCATGTGATACAACACATAAGATTGTGCTCTGCAAGTAGATCCCTAACTCAGGCTGGGAGTAAAGCTGCAGCCCAAGGCTGAAGAGGTTCTAGAACAGAGGTTGGCAGATTTCAGGACTGCTTGGTGTCCATTGATCACAGTCAGAAGCAAAACGATGCCTCAGAGTATGGAGCCAGTTACTGATAGGAGCCCATAAGTCATTCACTGATTAACCTGCATATATCCACAAACATAAACACAAATCACATCTAATACAAAACTTGAAAACAGACCACCCATGCTGCGCAAACTTGGTCAATCAATTAATATTGATATTTTACAGGTGAGGAATAGTGAAGTTGAGGGATAAGCATAATATTTTGATTTTTTTTTTAATAAAAAAGATTAATTGTACACTATTGACAATTATAAATCCTTGCTGACCTACTACACATCTTTTTCAGTAGATTCTGATCTAAGTTGTGCCTCCCCTCCTCATACATTTATTGGAATCAAAAGGCTGCTGAGCACCTGAAGACAAGATACATACCCCTTATGGAGTAGATGGTTCTGCAAAAGAAACTACCAAACTCTACACTATTAGGCAGTCAGTTATCTCAATTTAAAGAGGGAATAAATAAACGTAAAACCACATCATCCCAATTTGCTCTCTGTCTGCAGGCAATTCAATGCCCCAAACTCTAGTTCTGAATGCAAAAACAGCCACTCTCTGGGTTACATTTCTACCTCCATTAAGAAGACCTGTCATTTCATTGTGCAACTTCAATACAGTGAAGGGTCTCTTTTGCACTCACTCTTGATCTTGCTCTCATTAAGGCTATACCTGTGGAGGAGACAGTGCATACTGGACCTGCCCCTGATATTGCCTGTCTGCCCCATACATCTGTATGCCCAGTGAACTTTGGTAACAGCTGCTTGTGTGCATACAGCTGTACAGATAACACCTAACACACAGCTGGTAAGGAAGGCAGGGGGGCTGGTTGGTGAAGAAAGGGCCTTCAGACATGGTCCTCCTCCCCTGCTATGCATTTGGTCTATGCATGGAAGTAAACATGAATGTGTGTGTGCGCATGTGTGTCCTTCTCTCCTACTCATACATACAAGCACAAAGGGCTAAATTGCTAAGAGCCCCAAGTTACCCAGTTAGCTTTGCGGCTGGGCAGGATTCGTACCAACTGCCAGGGACTCTATGGTATAAGTCTTCTACTCAAGCCAGTGGTCTCCAACTATATAGCTGGATGTCAAGTCCCATCAGCCTCAGGCAGCATGCCCAGTGGTCAGGGATGATGAGAGCTGGAGACTTCTGGAAGACAACGTTAACCATTCCCGATCTAGCCATTACACTATGCTGGATCTTGGTTATCAAGATCTGTCATTGAATTCCAGGGAACAAGGTCTTGCATATTCTACTGCATGTGGAGACCCTCCCTTTCCACCCATGGGTCAAAGCTGTATTTCCAGCATCCTTTTGCAGATTCAGCATTAGTACTTTTTTTTTATCTACAGCTGAAATGTGTGTGTGAATGTGCGGAACAAGCCAATTTGAGTGTTTCCCCTAAATACATTTATGCATCTAAAATGCCCAGTGGAGTTGCCATTTCAAAATATTTATAAATAGGAGAGTTTAATTCCGATGAATATTTCATTTTGCCATGAGGTTTCAGCTGCTGACATATAACATCATACAGAGATGTGCAAGCATTTTGATTCTGTTTAATTGTGGGGGATAATTTAGAGCAGATGCATAGATATAGATCAGATCTAGCGGTGGAGGGTGGTCCTTTGAGGCTAGTTTTGCCCTCAGCCAACCCCTACCTACCTGTCTTTTTACTTTCAACCAGTTATGGGGTGGCTCTTGCTGTCAGTGTTGCCCTTGTGGAACTCAGCAGGGATGAGGATGGGGACAAAACTAGAAGGAGACATGCTCTGCCTGTCATTGTCTCTGACGCTACCTGCTGTTGGGCTCCCTGCCTTCCATCCCGTCAGTCCCAATGGACACCAGCCATCACTGAGATAGAGATGAAGACATCATGCCATGACTACCCAAAGAGCTTTGACATTTCACAACCAGAAAAAGATGTCAATTGTTACACTAGAGAGCCACTTTGTTTCAACAGAATTTATCATTTTGCGGGAATTTTCCTGCAAGGCCACTTAGTCCAAGGTTATACACACCTTTAACTGTGCCCTGTCGTCCCCCACAAAGTATTCCTTAGTATTTGAACTGTCTGGGGATGAAGGCAGTGCCTGGATATAATAAAAAAATCAGTCATGGAATATGATTTAATGCAAAGGCTCGGCCTCAACGGGCGTGAAGTAATTCTACAAATAAGGGCATCGTTACACATGAGCAGAGTGCATTGCTTTCTGTTGCCCTGGAAAAACTAGTCTGCCTCCAGAAAATATCTTCACAGTTTGGAAAACCTACTAAAGGTGTCCTCGTTGGGTAAAATGATACCTATTTCTGCTCTGGCTGCAAGGCTCCAACAAAAACAAGCCCCCATTAATTCAGCTGGAGTTACTTTGTCTGTCTCTGTATCTCTGTCTTTGCTGCGCAGGATGTAAAGCGCCAGCAAAAGTTGTCTCGGTTCTTTTCTTTTCTTCCCCCCTCTCCCTCACCTCCTCCGCCCTCCAATTTGCCTGGTACGCGGCTCTCCTTTACTGCAATGCGTCAAAGCGAAGCTCCGAGATTGAGCCACGAGACCGACAAAGTGACTGTTCCTAGCAAAACCAGCAGGGACGTCCCACGGAGACGCAGGTTTGCGAAAGGAGCGGCGGCGGTGCTCTGTGGTTGCTGGATTTCCCTGAGCTTCGGAAAGTAAGCCCACCCCCCAATTGTCTGCTGGAGCGTAGTCTGTATTCATGAGCAGTTTAGGGTCTCTACCGCAGCCCTTCAGAACTCCAGTCATTTTTCCTTTAAGAAACAAAAACCCGACCGGCCAAGAACTCTCGCTCTTTCTAACACACTTTTATTGATTTACTTAACAGCCTGTCTAAACCAGTTTGTTGTTTTTTTTAAAGCTTTTAAGCGGTATGCAGCAAGATCCCATAAAAATTCAGTAAAACTGGATTAAAATGCAGGTATTTATTAATTGTTGTTGTTGTTTAGTCGTTTAGTCGTGTCCGACTCTTCGTGACCCCATGGACCATAGCACGCCAGGTCCATGGGGTCACGAAGAGTCGGACACGTTTATTAATAACAGGAGAGTCGGACACATTTATTAATAACAGGATGCAATTTTATGGGTCAGAGAAAGCCTTAACCAAAAGATGTGGGTTGCATCCAATGCTAGGTCCATTTGTTGTTGTTGTTGTTTAGTCGTGTCCGACTCTTCGTGACCCCATGGACCAGAGCACGCCAGGCACTCCTGTCTTGCACTGCCTCCCGCAGTTTGGTCAAACTCATGTTCGTAGCTTCGAGAACACTGCCCAAGCATCTCGTCCTCTGTCGTCCATTTAGAGTAGACCTAGTTAGATAGGCTACCATTATTGACCATGACTAACTTATGTCCATTAGAGTATGGGTCTACTCTAAGTAATCATTAATTGGATACAGCCCTGTGTTCTACAAGATGTTTGAAGCAAGTGATGGTGGAACAATGCCCCCCATATCCCTTTAGATCCCATGATCTTTACTTCCATTTGGAATAGTGATGACTTCATTGAACAATTCACAGAGATCTAGCAGCATATATAGTAAAAAAGCACCCAAGATACTGCAGGCAAAATATTGGAGATGTCATCCCTACTAGAATAGATGGGATGTGGAGCTGAGCTTAGCAGTTATGGCAAAATTAATGAATTCTGCAAGGGTTAAGAGGTGGGGAGAGAAAGCAAAACTTGAATAATTTTAATGCAAATTGGACACCATTAATTGATTTCTGTAGAATCAATTGTTTATATCCCAAGGCTCAGCTCTGTTTCTCAATTTTTTAAAGTTAATGTTAAGTTCAAAAATTAATGTGTTCTGTATTAATTTGTTTATAACCACCATCCTAAACATTACGTTATTCTTGGGATATTTATTGACTTAGGCTGCAGTCCTAACCCTACTTTCTAAACCCCTATATTTGTTGATATTTGTTTCTCTTGTACCTTTACTGTTTCTTTAAAGCAGGCGTGTCCAAAGTCCGTTTGGGGGGCCTAATCTGGCCCACTGGTCGGTTTAATCCGGCCCCTGTGGCAGTTCATTTCCTGGGGTAAAATCCTAAAAAAAAACCTCAACAACTTCAACCCTTAAACCTTCACGGCCCTTCACTTCATCCAATTTGACCCTCTCTGAAAAAAAGTTTAGACACCACTGGTTCTAAACCAATTAAATACTAGTAACGAAAAAGAAAATGACCCCCAAAATATCTGAGCAGAATCGAGTGGGAAAGTTAGTTTGTCTGTTGCAGCAAAAATAACAGTGAGTCCTGCAGTACCTTAAAGATTAACAAATCTAAAATTTATGCATAAGCTTTCATGCATCTGATGAAGTAAACTTGACATCCACAAAAGCTTATGCCACCTCAGATTTATTTAAAGTGCCATAAAGTTGAAGTTTTTGAACAAAATGTGTTCCCATTAGATAATCAGAGGTTTTATTATAACACTCTCATTTCTTTCCCTGCTGTTTATTTGTACATTTCACCTTGACTTTTCCACTCACTTAAAGAAGAGCAGTTTTGCAGGCTTCCATTCCAAGCAGTCCATGGTCTTCCTGGCTGTAACACCAGCATCATTAGACGTTGATTTGTCTATGTCAATCACGCTTTACTCAGAATGAGGCAGTAACGCTAAGGAGGAAGAATTCTGCTCAGTGCTGAAGGTGAGGGATCATGCTTCTCCCACCCAACATGATAAATTAATTACCATAACAATTTCGTCCTATGCTAATGTACTGCATGGAGGAAAGTGTTTTTCAGATGTACAGCAGAATTCATATGTATGACTCACTCACACACAGTAAAGTCTAAAGTGGTACAGTCCAGCAGTACCTTAATCATAGGAAATGAATGAAAGATAATTCAGCTATAAGTGTCATAATTTGGTGCTAAAACATCCCTAAATTTAAAAGTTCAGCTTCAGGACTTCCGGTCTGCCGCGCCGGCAAAGAAGACGCAGGGACTGCGATCTCTGCAGTCCCTGGCATCGCGGGGGGGGGGGGGGGATTCCGTGGGGCGCGCGGATTCCCCGAAAGAACCTCGGGAAGGGCGTCCCGAGGGCTCAAGGTCCGGCAGGCTCCGTTGGGCGATTCCTCTGCTGCCCGGAGACCCAGTAGAGTCTCCGAGAGCCAGCGGAGTGGAGTTGCGGGAGCCATTTTGGACGGCATCGTTACCTCCGACATAGCGAAGCCCCGAGTCTTCTACCGGGCAGCGGCAGATTCTCCCAAGAAAATAAAAGATTTTCAAAAAGTAAGTTAAATCTTCATTTGGACTTTTGGACTTTAAAATTAACAATCGGGAAAATTAGGAGAGATTCAAAAACGGGAGTCGATCTCTTCCTAATGGTCAATTAAGAGGCGCATTAAACATTCCAAAGCCGAAAAAGAGACTTTGTTTTTAGCACCCGAAAGAAACAAAGACTTTATACTCCATTACAAACCCCGGTGCCGATACCTTCTGAGGAACAGTAAGTGCACAAAGGGGGAAATTTATTTGACAGCTGTCAAAGCTGTCAAAATTGCTAAAAGACAAGGAAAATTCATAAAAATTCATTGAAAGTTCAATCGGCTGCAAGATTATATTAAAAGAGAAGTATCTGGAATTAAGAGATGTTCTATTGTTGGAAAACTAAAGACAATGGAAAGAACAGGCAAGATGGAGGAAAGCGTGAGTGAATGGAAATTTCCAGTGTACTCTGCCTCCTAATCTCCTGCCAGTCTGTGGTTAGAAGGAATGAAAACAATGTATTCACCAAGCTTCCAAGAGACAGTTTTGAACTATTTAGAGATTCTGAAGGACATTCATAGGACACTGCAACACTCCAGTCCAACATGTTTAGAGACTTTGGTTCAAGATCAGGACTTAGAGGATAATGTGGAAAGCCTATTTGAGAGCAAAGAACAAGAAGTGGATTCTGCAAAAACTGAGGTGGATTATAAAAAATGCGACTTGGAGGAAGAACAACAAGGACTTGAAAAGGAAAATGACAGCTGTCAAGAACAACAAAATGAATTAAAGACTCAAGAAAAGAAGGCTCCTGGAGGGACTAAAAATTGGGCATGGGCAATTGAGGGAAAGGAAAGGCAGAGGGGGGGGGGGACAGAGGCCTGGATTTGGAAGTGGGAAAGAACAGGTGTGGGGTGAAAAATTTTAGTTAAAAAGTATTTTGGTGATTGATTAACGGTTTCTGAAATCTTGGCTCGTTAAAGGACTGCTGATCCAAGGGGGGGGAAAGACATCGGGAGGAGAAAGGAGAGTGAATAGATATAAAAATTTAGTTTTCTGGAGGGGAGTAGAAGAATGGCTTGGGAAACAATTTTTGGATTTGTAGCAACATGTTTGTGTTCAGATAAGTGTCTGGATGGAGGGCCGCCTTCCCCCCTCTCTTTGCTCAGAAGCACCTGGTGGCAGAAGGTGCTCTGGGGGGGGAGGAGGGGGGGAGGGAAGCCCAGACACAAAAATGGAACCTTTGAAGTGCTGCGCCTCGCAGGTTCCTCTTGTGGCAGGAGGGGACTGGGGGGGCAGCATGAAGAAGGAGGAGGAATAAGTCAATATTATAAGGATAAGATTTGGAATTGGAGTAGAAAATCCGCCACAATCAATTAGAGAAGTTAGGAAAACCAGGAAGAAGAGATTTGAGGAAGTCACAATTATAATGTGAAGAAATAAGAATTGGGAATTTTTAAATTTTTATTTGTTTTCTTTTGTTGTTGTTGTTGTTGTTTATATATATAGGTATTATGTTTATGTTTTGTTTAAGGCTTGTGTTAAAGGAGCAGCTGAGGGGAAACCAATCCCCAGAGCCCCTCCATCCCTGTCCTTTCAGTGGCAGGGAGGGGATGAGGGGGGAGGGGGGAGGGGGAGGTCAAACCCAGCCTTATACTGGACCCCTTTGATTCTCAACGGCCGCGGGTACTACTGGTGGCAGAAGTGGACTCGCGGGTGGAGGGTAATTGAGGGGACAGATTTTATATTGCATGATTTGTTTGTTTGTCTTGTTTGTATAAAAATCTAATAAAAATTATTTTAAAAAAATAAATAAATAAAAGTTCAGCTTCAAATTTGACCTCCTGGGGTTTAAACTGAGACTTAAAGGTAAAGGTAAAGGACCCCTGACAGTTCAGTCCAGTCGCGAACGACTCTGGGGTTGCGGCGCTCATCTCGCTTTTCTGGCCAAGGGAGCCGGCGTTTGTCTGCAGACAGTTTTTCCAGGTCATGTGGCCAGCATGACAAAGCTGCTTCTGGCGAACCAGAGCAGCGCACGGAAACGCTGTTTACCTTCCTGCCAGAGCGGTACCTATTTATCTACTTGCACTTTGATGTGCTCTTGAACTGCTAGGTTGGCAGGAGCTGGGACCGAACAACAGGAGCTCACCCCGTCACGGGGATTCAAACCTTCTGATCGGCAAGCCCAAGACTCAGTGGGTTACACCACAGCGCCACCTGCGTCTTAGTTAAGACCTAAAATGGTTTTTATTATTTATTTATTTATTTATTGGAAAATGAACAAGGAAACCTCTAAATTGGTGTCTTAATCACAGGCATAGCCAGGTGGGTGTGGGGGGAGCTGCCCCCAAAATCAAGTAAATAAATAGAAATAACTAAGTGCTCAACTGTGTTGCAGATAACTTGGTTCTTCCTCCCCAAATATAATGCCTGCCCGCTAAAATAAATCCTGACTATGCTCATGGTCTTAATATTCCAACAAAATGAGTGACTAGCCATGTGCAGAGTGCCTTTCTTTCAAATTCCTACTCTGAGTGCTTGCACACACATTAATAGACCCTCGGCATAAATCCAATCACCTATTTCAAAAGTTAACACAAGTGTGATTAATCTGTGGCTCCAGGAGTCGGGTTTCATGCAGCCTAGTTTCAAAAGTCCTGCAACAAGCAATTTAAACCTCTGGTGAGACAGACAGTGCAGTGCAGTGAAAGAGAGAGAGCCCACCCACAATTAATAAGGGAGCCCTCGTAGGTTGTCTGAGGGACTGTGGCTCTCACCAGCTATAAATAGCAACAACAGTTCCCTACATGTGGGTGAAGACACTGCTCTTCAGCTACTGGATTGGGACCTCTTGGCGGATCTGCAGTCAAATCCCAAGTGCATGATTGCCAGATAGCCGTGAACAGGGGACTCTAAGATGCCATATCCCCAAACTTGTGTGGTGGAAAGGGAAACAATAGAAACTTAACCTTGACTTCATCCTGTCACCGCACTCTGCATACCTGCAATAGGGCAGGATGTCTGCTAAGCTCTCTGGGGAGTGCACTCCGTTTTGAATTGGACTATGGACTTTTGTAACTTTCAAGGATTGTTGCCTGTCTGATTTTCATCACTGTATTTGTTGAACCTGAGCAAGACTATGATGTGAGTAAACCTTGTATTTTTCCTGTTTACTTAAACAGTCTGAGTAATTTCTTTGTTAAGAGGGAAACATAAAGAGGGAGAAGATGGTCCAAGCCTGCCTAAGCATCCTAGGATAGCACAATTGTGTAGAAAGTTATACAACCTTGACCCAAATAGCTTCTAAATATAAGCTATACACAGTGGTGATTTTTAACTCTGCTGAAATAGGTACTTGCATTCTCACACATGTGGAAAGAGAAAGGATAATTAATAAATAAAACATCCTCTCCCTCTCATTAAAATCTATCCAATAGGGTCCACTTACTGGATCACAACCTGAACCAAGGTGGGCTGCAACAGGAGAATGACCACCATACAAACATATGGTAAAACATTAAGAAATGGGTCCCCAAATGGATGCTTGGGTGAAAAGTGGGTCCTGGGTCTGAAAAGATTGGATATACCTGGTTTAATGTATCTTTATCAGACTACATCAAATTAACCCAAGTATTGGGCACTTTTGGCCCTCCAGATGCTGATGAATCACAGTTCCCATCATCCATGGCCATTGGCCACACTTCTTGGGGCTGATGGGAGTTGTAGTTAAGCAACATCTGGAGGGTCAAAGGTTCTCCATGCCTTGGCTACCACAAGACTAAGAAGGAGGTAATTATTGTTATATTTTGGGGGGGGGTAGTCTCCCCATAACCCTAAATTTAGTAAAGGGGTAGAATTTAGCTGATTTTTGGAGTATGAAAGGAAGATACCAGGCCAGTGAAAAATACAGGCTGGACCTGATAGTGATGCCATTAGCAACACCAGGAGCACTAAGTACTGAGCCATGCAAATACTCTTCTTCAGGGCCATCTTAAGCCCATCCAGCGCCGTGGCGCAAAGGTCCCTCCAGCGCCCCCCTCTGAAAGCGCAGCACCGAAACGATCATGCTGAGGCAGCAGCCCTTCTATGAGCTGGTGGGCTACAGGCAGCCCCCTCCCGCCTTGCTGGCCAAACCAGCTCCTGAGCGGCCAGACTTTGCTCCAGAGCCTCTCCAAGGACCTGGGAGTGCCAAGGCGACCACGGCAGCAGCGGGAGGCCACCTCCGAGGACTCCAAGCCACGCCTCCTTCTCCTTTCCCCAGTGCTGGGTTCCGCTCAGTCGAGCTTCGCCAGCGCGCACACCGTGGGACCAGCAAGAGAAGGGGTGGCCAGGGGTAACGCAGTGGTGTGTTGTTACCACATGAAGAAAGGTGTCCTTTTGGGAAGGCGGGGGAAGAAGTGGGCAGAATTCCATGTGGGGACTGAAGGGCAGCAGCCATGCTGGCTGGTTGGAGCAGTCTATTATAGAGACACAGGGATGGTGCTTAGGATGCCTCTGAATCCAATGTTGTGCTGCTGGGAAGGACAAGCCCCTCTTGGGATGCAAATTTCAGCAGTAGCCCTCTAGTTTTGCAACCCAGTCCAGAAGCTGCCCTTTTGTTTCATTTCCATGTGCAACTCACTCCTCCTCTGTATCCTGTGGCGCCACTCTTTACAGTGAAATTTGCAATGCATCAGGTGATGTGGGCCATCCTTCTACCACAGTAACTGTTAGCTTGAAAGATACCAAAATATGTTGTTTGTGTTGGGCCAAGATTAACCCATTCAATTTGCATGATCCATTTAACTGGGAATGACATGGGCTGTGCTAGTGAATGGTTCCTTAGATGTTAAGGAGGGATATGACCCTCCAGATGTTGTTGGACTCCCACTCCCATAAGCTCCAGCAATCAGCAAAGTCAATGGTTAGGAATAATGGTAGTCCAACAATGTTTGGAGAGCTACAAGTCCCCCACTCTTGAGTTGAAGGGTGTTATGTGCTCCACATATGATTGGGATTATTCCAGGGAAAATGTCTGGTGATTTCCTGCCTGCCTGCCTACTCTTAATGAGGACACAAGAGGTGTGATTTCCCTTTTCACTATTCTTCTCTGCAAAGCTTTTGAGAGGAATCAGTTTCAGTGTTATCCCAACACATCCTCTTCACGCTCTTTTTGTTTCATTATCTTGGTTCCAACAATTATTTTCCACCAGAGGCAGGCTTAAAGTTGCTCACTCTTGCATGTGGCTATCACTGAAATGGATGGATTTCACCATTCACCATTGGTTTCTTCACCATCAATGTGTTTAGTTTCAAAGGTAGCAATCAGACATGGGCTTACGTGGGAGTAAGCCCTACAAAACATGATGAGCCTTACTTCCAATCATTTATAGAATTGGCTGTAAACTTTTTGCAGTAAATCATGAATGAGAAATACTGAAGACACACCAAAAAAAATTGTGTATGCAGCTTTGTTTTAACTTTATTGACTAGCTTGATTTCACAGACTTCATTGTTGTTGTTATTGTTAGTCACCATCCAAGGTTTCCAGAACAACTTTGAAAGTAGCTTTGACATATATATATTTCCCCCCCTTCCCTACTGGCTTCCCTGCTTTCTTAAAATTTGATTTTTTTAAAATTTATTTTTTAAATATAGGTATCTATTTGGGTTTGAATCAGCCAAATTGCACATTGCTCTGGGACTCATTAGAAGACACCATGCTTAGTTTGGTAGCAGCCAGTGGGACACATGGCAAGCGTTGGGGTTCCTTTGCATCAAAGGGGGAGGGGGGAAACAGAGGCATAGAGACAATTAACTTCTTTAAACCTAAGAACATTAGGGGGATTTAAATACATGGCACAGCAATTTTAGCTCAGTCACTTAAACTATCTGGGAAACCTACATCCAAGTCTATATCAATCCTTCTTCTTCTCTTTAGGGGCTTCTTCTTCACCAGCATCCTCTTGTTCATCTTCGTCTTCCTTTTTCTCTCCCTCATCTGCTTCCTCAGCAGCCTCTTCTTCTCCTCCCTCTTCTTCTTCTCCTTCCTCGCCTTCGCCTTCTTCCTCTTCTCCGTCACCCTCTTTAGATTCTTCTTCCGTGGCTCCTGGAAGAAAAGGTACAAAAAAACAAATAGATTGAATGGTTCACTGCAGCGTGAAGTAGACAGAGTTGGCAATGGATGCTGTTATATAGTCACTTGGAGAAGATCAGGAGTAAGCCCTGTTTGAAAGCATTTCATGGTCATACATTTCTCAACAAGAGAAGGCAAAGTAAGGGAGCAGAAGGCAAAGTCAGCAGCTGCCCCCCTCACTTCCCGGGCCTTCCCAACATGGATAGTTCAGGCAACACAAGTAATTTATCATGGGTAAATGCAGGAAAAAGGGGTGTGTGTGAAAGTGTGTGGGGGGGAATACCATGCCTTAGAGCAAACGTTCAGCTATGCGCTGGCCTCATCTCTTTGATTATATGAGAAGAGCAGGCAAGTAGCATGGTAGATTATGGGTTGTAGCCAATGCTGATTCTGCTCCAAACAGACCCACTGAAGTCCACGGACACAGAATCACAGAATTGGATACAGTTGGAAAGGACCCCAAGGGTCAACTAGTCCAAACTCCTACAATGCAGTAATCTCAACTAAAGCATCCATGACAGATGGCCATCCAACCTCTACTTAAAAACCTCCAAGGAAGGAGAGTCCACCACCTTCTGAAGGAGTTCGTTCCACTGTGGAACAGCTCTTACTTTTGGATCAGTAGAAAGAGGATGGCTTTAAATTCCAACAAGGGGAAACTCTATTTTGTCCAGAAGGCGGGTGCTTTCAAGACAGTGCTTCTTGAAAATAAGTCAAAGTTTATGAAGAGCTTCTTAGATTAGTCAGACATCCTGTGGATACAACCCTATGTTTGCTCTACTTATTAATCTGAATGAGAAGGTTCCTTTAAACCAGTTTCTGTGCATGCCAAGGGATACTATGCGCCATGATGGGGAGGAAGGGGATTCATGTTTTACCTCAAGTAGCAGAACATACTGGGCCAGCCCTGCTTCTGAAGTCTTCAAAAGGGTTTTTTAAAATTATTTTTCTGATTTTATCTAATATTGGATTCATTGATTCTGCAAATAGTTCGGTTTAAATGGAATAAATAAAACACTGGAACCAACAGCACTCTGCTCCATAATGGACACCATCTTGTTGCAGTAAATGGAACCAAAGCAAACTTCAAATGTGCAAACTTCTAAGATTAATTTACAAGTGGTTTTTTTTAAATAAATAAATAAATCCTTGCATTTCATATTATGTTTTTCATATTAGCAAAAGTGTTATTATTGTTTTTATAAAAATCAGAAATCAATAACTACAGGCTAAAGCTCCTCTACTGGCAGTTAGGATTGTCCTACTCTTGTGTAGGACCCTGGCAGAGACACATGCCCAACTGGCATGTTCTCTCTCTCCTGGTCAGTCGTTCAGGAGCTTCAAACACTTTCTTCAGCCCGAACATGACAGCAACTTATACCAAGAAGCAGCAGCACACTTACCGGTAGGGATCTGCAGAGTGTTAGCAGTTTGCGTAACAGACCTCAGTAGCACAGCATTTTGGCTAATCTACTTTATTTACATATAATACACTCGGAGCATTCTGCCTTAGCTCCTTCCTCTTTCTCATCAGACAGCAAAGAGAAACAAACAAAGGACAATAGTCCCACTTCACGGAACACAGTAACACAAACATCCTGTCTCCAACCTTACACCTTAATAACTGTTGATATATACTATTGTTGTACTGTGTTTTGGGTCTATGTACCACAATAAAGCTGTGTGTGTGATTTTTTAAAAAAGCTGCATCTTAATAATAGGAAATGAATGGCAGATAATTCAGCTATAAGGGTCATAATTTGGGGCTAAAACATCTCTAAATTTAAAAGTTCAGCCATTTCAAAATATGTGAACTCATTAAAATTTCAAATTCTGCTCTTTTTGTTAGGGAAGGGAGAAAGCAACAACTGTACCTTCTTCCTCTCCTTCCCCTTCTCCCTCTCCCTCTCCTTCCCCTTCTTCTTTCTCCTCTTCCTCTCCTTCTGAAGGAGGAGACTCTTTGGCCTCTTCTACTTTGGATGCTTCAATCGTCTCCTCCACTTCAATCTGTTCTTCTTGCACATGGCTGGAGTAATAGGCAGGGAAGGAGCGGGCTGACATCAAGTAGGAACTGCTCTGCAAACCACTGTAGGCTGACCTTCCAAAGGTGGAGCCGCTCTGCGTATAACCACTGCTCATGCTTCCAACACTGGTGAAACTAAGCCGGGTCTCTTCACCTTCCAGAAGTTTCCTGGGAGGGGGGTGGAGGAAGAAGCACATGAGCATCAGGCAATTGGCATATTGGAAACCAAGATGGAAATTTATTAAAGGAGATTGCTATTAGACAATGATATCATGTCAATGGATTTACCATGAGTGAGTAAAATGCATGCACACACACACACCAATCCTATTTATATGCACAAACCAAAGATGCATCCCGGAGGACTTGGCTTCTGCTTTCAGAAAGAAAGCAGTCTGGGCCCAGCTGCATAGAAGCACCCATTTCAAGCTTGCCACGCTCTTCTGACATCATCAAACAGATCTCTATTCTCTACTTTTTGCCTTGTACTCACCTTCCCTTGTTTTTTTTAGTTTGTGACACTGAGGGCTTGGCCTGATCTTCTATTTGTCTGAAACTATAATTTTATAAAATCTACTGAGCTTGTTTCCAAAATGCACCCTTTGGGTGCCTCCCAGAACCCGTCTGAGAGTCAGGAGGCTCCCATCTTCTCCAGCTGGTGCCATCTGTTGAGGAGCTAAGCATGATCATCACCATCAAAGCTGAGCAACCATTTCTTTGAGACAGAGTCTTCATCTGCTCAAAGAAACTGCAGATGACCAAGGCTGCACATGGATGTGGCATCCTTCAGAGGCAGGATTCATGATTCATGTCAGCTGAGGACTGATACTCAGATGTTCATGTTCACATGAGTTCACCCTCACTAGATGGTGGTGAGGCTGCCTTCAAAGTTTAATGTACTTTCAATGGCCATGAAGTCTGGTCATGAAATCTATTTAGAAGCTTCGTCAATTTTTAAATCTTCACCGGTCTGTGAAAGACCAATGCAGCTCACAGCTATACTGCTTGCCAAATTCCAACAGAAGTTTTATTTCTAAGTTTTCAGTGAAATCATATGTTAGAGATCAGTTAAAATTATTTATTTTGGAACTAGCTGAAGCAGAGAAACTGAACAAAATATTGCACTCCTGTTGTCAAGACATTGCATGTGTAAAGGCCACCACCAATTTCAGCTGACCACAGTCTTCAACACAAAAATAAAAACTACATTTATTTATTTTTAGAAGGAGGGATAAATAAATCTGTGATTGCTGAACATTTTTCTGAGATTACCTGTATGCTGCGATTTCAATGTCCAGAGCCATTTTCACATTGAGAAGATCCTGATACTCCTTTAGATACCTAGCCATTTCACTCTTTGTAGTTCTCAGTTCATTTTCTAATTTGCTGACTGTATCCTGTTGGGAGCAAGGAAAGAGATAAGAGCACGAACTCATTCATTCTTGTAAAGTTCAGAGAAATGCTACCATTCCTTGACAAAGGAGAGTGTTCCTCACATTCAGTGGTCCAGTCACTTTGTAATGCTTGAAATTTCAAAAGGTATCTGACACTTCTAACTTTTTTTCATGTAACCCATCACAAGCTTGTTTGCATTTCCACAAATTAAAAAAACCAAACAACTTTCAGGAGGATTTGAAAAATAGGGTTGTATTTCTTCTAAGCCACTCTATTCTGTATGCCATATGTGTAATGCTGAGTACATGCCATATATTTAAAATACACCTCCTGCAAGATTCCTGGGAACTGTAGTTTGCTAAGGATGGTGGGAACTGCAGCTCTGGTAAACAACAGTTCTCAGAATTCGGGGGGGGGGGGCTACTTTAATTGTTCTGTGTGTTCACAGCCTAAATCATATTTTTTTCCACTGCTAAATTTGTTGGCGTTATCCATGGTTAAGAATGGGGCTCGAAACCTGGTCCAAAAATTTTGTTAAACTGACTTAAAACTTAAAGAAAGCCAGTTTATACCCAACCTGTCCCAACAGAACTTGCTTATACATAATGGGCACAATCCACAGAAGACCAAGACACACCTATTCCCTTTTCTTTCTTTACTTTACTTGCTGTAGATTGGAGAAAATCTGCTTCTAATGCTGGTCTCATTCAAAAACCAACTAAGGCAGGCATCCCCAAACTTTGGCCCTCCAGATGTTTTGGACTACAATTCCCACCTTCCCCGACCACTAGTCCTGTTAGCTAGGGATCATGGGAGTTGTAGGCCAAAACATCTGGAGGGCCGCAGTTTGGGGATGCCTGAACTAAGGCTACAAACTTAGGAGAACGTCCCACTGAACTCACTTTGACTCACTGCTGATATAGGCAAGTTTGCACTCTTGCAGCCAGTTAAAGACTAAGAAACATTGTCGCATCAGATTTCATGGGCTAGATGAAATGTTCCCAACCTTTTTGGATCTGGGGGCACATCTAAGAGGCTTGCAAGGTACCTATTTCAAAGAAGAAAAACTGGTGGTGCTCAAAATCTCCCCCCTCCTTCAAACCCAAACAAAACAGAGATAGAAAGAAACAGGCAATACATCCCAAAACAGGCACACTTTCCCCAAGCAACCAAAACAAAAATCCACTTTAAAAAAAAAAAAGCTTAAAATTTCAGAGGGGCCTGGAAACTTGCTGAGTACCAAGGATTATCTGCCCATGGATGCCATGATGGGAACCCGAGGGCTAGGCAGTGCATCTGGTGAAGTGGATTTGAGTCTACAAAAGCTTATGCCATAATAAATATGTTAGTCTTTATATTGTGCAAAAGGACTGGTTTTGCAGCAACAGAGTAATATGGCTATGATTCTGGAACTTGTTTCAACAGATCAAACTCCAGAAATAGTCAATCTTAAATTCAGCTGCTGCTATTTAGTAAATTGTAGGTCAGATTGACAAGAACGTATTCTAGTTGCAGTCCTCAAAGGATACATTTAGAGGGTTGTTTAATGCTTTATGAACTCCCGGTAGTTCTTTTTTCCTTTGCTTATCATTAATTCTCCCTGTATCTTTTGGATTTTTCAGCATGATCTTGCTAATGAAAGTCATGAAGAATGTATCAGTGTAATTAACACAGTTTCCTGTTCATTTGATATCAGCTTTTTAGTTCAGTCTTCCAGCTTAATAACAAATAGGCATGGCATAAACAAAGAAACATCATTTATTTTTAATATACTCCTTATGAAGAATCACACATACAAGCAAACACACAGAATTAAAATTATATTCATGCAACTGAATAGTAGTTCAACTATGCATTGTTAATAGCATTTACTGTATTTGATTTTAGCTGTTGACTATAATGCTAAGTCTAGTGAAACTGAAACATTTGGTTTTATGCTAGTTTTAACTTTGTTGCTTACAATGAGACAAAGGATGCAAGGGGACTTACTTCTGAGTAAGTATGCTTAGGATTGTATTGTATGTATAGTTTTGATCCAAAAGCTGAAGCTTAATCAGTTTATAGTTTGTGCTGCCTATTAAATTGTAACAGTTATTGATCTGAATTAACTGGGGTATTTCTAATTCTTTGTTTTATAATAGGGAGCATTTTATAACAGATTTTTCTCTCTCTATCCCTGCAGATATCATTGAATCATAGACAGAATCATAGAATTGTAGAGTTGGAAGGTACCTCAATGGTCATCTAGTCCAACCCCCTGCAATGCAGGAGTGTATTGAACTGGGAATATATTGTATAGTTGCCAAAGTGAGGAGTTTCATATCAGTTTTTCCATGGTTATTTTGAAAGGTGGTCCCCCTCTTTTTTCATTTTGAGCACTTTCTATTTAAAAACAACAACAAAGGAACTTACTATTTAATGTATTCTTAGCACTGTCCATTTATCTTTTTTTGCAAGGCACCACAAAGCAACAAGAATTAAAACAGAAGAAACTTTAAGTCAGACGCATTACAAGGTTTTAACTTCATTTGCTCTTGTTCTTACCAAACTTTGTTCAATTTAGGTCTTAGTGTAACAAGAATTTAGGTCTTAGTGTAACAAGAAATTGCATTTTTAAAAAATGTCTACCAACTCCGAAACCTCCCATACAGCCTGGTTTAAAAATGAATTGAGCTAGATAAATAGGAATCTAGATTTAAGATTTTGATTCTGAATTATGCTTTATCACGAGGGACTAGATTAGAATCAAGGGACTAGATTTTACTCAACCTCCAGTCATATGATGCTACAAAGATTATTTAGTTCTGTTTAAATATTAAATACCCCAGGGAATAAGTTGGTTTAAATCTAGATAGGTTTGTGTGGTATGTGGTGATACAGCTGGTGCCTTAGAATTTAAGAATAAAAAGAATAGATAACATATTGCAGCAAGCAGGCATTGATTCAGACCCTGGTGTGCTGGACAGCTCCCAAGTTAAACTGGGTGGGGCAGAAGTGGAGGCGGATGTTGGTGCATCCTCCAGCAGATGTTGGTGCATTGCACCATTACCTACTTGGAGGCTGCTGCCGCGTTTTGCTGGGATCAGAAAACCTAGCTCTGTCTAGGACAAGAGACAAGAATTACATTCTCCAAATGTATTAAATGGAATGCATGAATTTTAACCAACTTAAACACTTTAATCATGGCAGTATTGAACTTGTGTGTATCCCAAAATTTCTCAAACATCTAACATGGACTGATTGAGAAGCAAGTTATCAAGGGATGCTGGATACAGGGGACATTGCCATTAGATGGCTGACTTTTACAAACTCAGCAAGATTTGCCTGGTGGTGCATCTAGGGGCAAAAGTGACAGATAATACATAATAATGCCTACTGTGATATGCGGTGGAAAGGGCCTGTTTCCTTCTCCTTAGATGTGTCATGTGGTAACCTGATAAAGGGCACATATTTGATTCAAAGGGTGTTGTGACTGTTATTTGCCGCCGCCACTTTCTCAGAACCTCCTAAGGACCCAAACAAGCAACCTAATTCACAATCTAAACAGAATTTAAACAGATATATGACATTTGTGTTTACTATGGCATAACCCAGCTCCCAAGTAAGTGCTTATGGGACTGCACAGATAAATCTCATGAAAATCCATGAGATTGGCCAATGTTTTCTAAAACCACTTTCCTGGAAGCATGGTCTATTAAAACCATGTGCTCAAGCAAACTTCTTTCCACTTTGCATTATAATAGGCTAAATCTCAAGCACCTTGAGCTGTGAATTAGGGTGGTGTTCCAGACCACCCTCCATTGGTTTCAGCAGAATTTACTTAAGATTCACAGTCAAATTACATACTTGCATGGGAGAGAAAAATGGGGGTGGGGAATGCCATGTGTGGCATGTGGCAACCTCATGCCACACATGGAGAAACATCATTTTTCCTGCCCAATCATAAAGTTCCAAAAGATCTCAATCTGACTGTACCTCCACATTGATGGGGGGGGGGGATGCCACAATACATAATTGCTTGGAAAATAAAAATTGGGGATGGGGAGCAGGGAGAGAAACCATGCTAATATCTAGTCATTAGCAAGCACACATGCCACGTGGACTGTTATTAAGAGCACTGAGCTATTTCTACGCATTTTCTAGCTGAACAATTTCTGGGGCTGAGTCACTTCAAGCCCGTGTCTCAGGGGTTCCGAACACTCTACCTTAAATGAGAAGATGCCACTTGGAAGTAAGCGCCATTGATGGCATCGGAAGTGGCTTCCCAGTCAGTGTTTAAGAAGTCTGTCAAGTCCGAGTGGGAAATGTCTGCTGCAGACACACCCACTGTGTCCTCTGGCAAACTGAAAATGCCTGGACAAGAGCTACACATCCTTACACCCACCTTCGACCCTATAATTGGATAGCAGCTGCCCAAGCCCAAGTACAAAGGTGTTAAAAGACATGCACAACTGTGCTCGTCAAAGTCTGAAAGCAGTGTGTCCATGCTGGAGATGGGAAAGTTAACCTTTCCCGCCTGTGCTTTTTTCTCTAATAAAAATCCTGCCACCCATCTTGGGGGTGGGGAGGCATATGCAGGCTCTTGGCTGCATAAATAATTCATTTTCATACAAAGGAAACAGAGCGGGGGGGGAGGGATGCTAGCGGTAGCTTCTCCCCACTCTTGCAGAGGAGATGATATCATACCTCCTCCCATGGGAAGGGTGGGGTGGGTGGCTGGTACCATTAGGCAGTGAGGTAGTTGCCCCAGGCAGCTGATATTGAGGTTTCATGAAAGGGGGGCAAACTGATAGTTATTAATCATGCACTTCAATGCAGATCTACTCAGTGAGTACTATAGGACTGCAGTTGTACTTCCTTTCCTTCTGAGAGAGGGGAGAGAAGGACACAATTTGTTGCTTTACCTTGGGCAGCAAAAAAAAAAAAAGTGTATTGGATTGGCTCCTCTCATCCATGCTCTTGCCTCCCTTGTTTCTGGTTGCAAAGGAAATGCACTCAACAAAAACTCCACCAGCCTCCTAAGAGCCAGGGATTGGGGACCTGTGTCCTGTGGCCCTCCAGAGGTTGTTGCACTCCACTTCTCATCAGCCCCAGCCAGCGGAGCACAGGCTCCCCATCCCTGGGTTGGGAGTGCCACCAGGACCTACAAATCCCCAGCCCTCAGCCATTAAAGCTCAGTGAGTGACCTGGACCCTAACCTCACAGGGCTAAAACTGGAGGGGGAGGGGCTCCTTGGAAGAATGGTGGGGGTGTCAGTGTAATAAAAGGATAAAGACCCACCTGGAGGGAGGAGATGTCGGCGTTCTGCTTTTCCTCCAGCTCCTGCAGCTGCTTCTCGAGGGCTTCGTTCATGCCACGGGTGGCTTCAATCTCCAGAGTCTTGGCCTTGAGGAGGCGCCGGCTCTCGGAGACCTCGTCCTTGGCGGCGCGGACGGCGTCGGTGTTCTTGGCGGCGCTCTCGGTGAGGACGGTGAAGCGGCTGCGGAACCACTCTTCGGCGTTTTGCATGTTGCGGGCCGCCAGCTTCTCGTACTGGGCGCGGATGTCGCGCAGGGCGGAGGAGAGGTCCGGCTTGGCCGAGACGTCCATCTCGACGGAGAGGTGAGCGTACTGGATCTGGGCCTGGAGCTCGGCCAGCTCTTCCTCGTGCACCTTCTTGAGGAAAGCCAGCTCGTCTAGGAGGCTGTCAATGCGCTTCTCCAGCTCGGCGCGGGCCAACGCTGCCTCGTCGGCGCCTTTGCGCACCTCCAGGAGGCGGGCCTCGGCGTCCTCGCGGCTGAGGATCTCCTCCTCGTAGCGTGCCTGCATGGCCCGCAGGGTCTCCTCCAGGCTCTCGCGCTCGCCCTGCAGCGCCTGCTTCTCGTGGGTGGCGTCCTCGGTGGCCAGGCGCAGCTCGCGGATCTCTTGCTCGTAAAGCGCGCGGAACCTCGACGGCTCGGAGTGCTTCTGCCGCAGCACCAGCAGCTCGGCTTCCAGCACCTTGTTCTGCTGCTCCAGTTCGTGGACGCGCTCGATGAAGCAGGCGAAGCGGTCGTTCAGGTCCTGCAGCTGAGCCTTCTCCTGGCTCCGGATGGTCTTCAGGTCGTTGCTGATCGCCGCCACCTGGGTCAGGTCCAGGCTGTCCACCGAGGGCAGCAGGGAAGAGGAGGAGGACGTGTAGCTCCGGCGCACCGACACCGACGAGACGGGCGCCGAGAGGCTCGAATAAGTGGAGCGAGCCACCCCATAGCCGCCGCCGCCGCTGCTGCTCCGAGCGCTGGACAGATGCATCCGGGAGCTGTCCACGTAGCGCCGCTTGTACGACGGAAAGTAAGTCTCGTAGCCGTAGGTGCTCATGGTGTCGGCTGCCGCTCGGGCGCTGCGAGAAGGGGAGAAAGAGGAAGAGAAGAAGATGCCGCCGTCGAACAGAAGGGGAGAGGCTGCTCTGCGGACTGCTGCTCACGCTCGCTCCTATTTATACCGCCGGGGAGGCTCTGACGCAGCTACGACAGCTCGAAGGACTGGGTGCCAAAGGAGCAGAGCGAGACTGTCTGCGCAAAGGGAAGGGCAGGCGGAGCCTTTCCCCGGCCAGCCAGCCACCCCTTGCCTTTTCCGGTCTTCCCAGAGCAGGGAGCCCGACTGGGTCCACCCTCTTCCCTTTTTTAGCCACGCCTAGTTCGCAACCCGTCAAGTCTTTTGTCGTGCTCTTTCTTTAAAGATATAATTTCACTGTTACTATTACCTGCAATGAAGTGTTGTGGTGCAGAGCACGACTGTCCAGGGTTCTAGCCAGCCACGCCCTTTCCCTGGACTTTTCTCCCCCCCCCACCGCCCGCCCGTTATTGAATCCAAGCAGTTAGCCTTATGAACCGACTCTGCATGCTCAAGGCCTCGCCTTCTTAAGGTTTTTTTTGGGGGGGGGGTCGACTTCCCCGGAAAGATGTTCTGCACTTATACAAAATGTCGAGGTTCCTCCTTGTCCGTGAGTGGTGCCATTTTGGCCACGTAAGGATTAAAACTCTGGGTTTCTATTCTCATTATTATATTTTTATGTTGATAGCTTGAAAGCTAAATCCCATGGTAAGAAATGTTAGAAAAGGGACACAGTTGAATGTCAGTGTGAGAGATGCAGTCCTAGGGCAGCTTATTCCTTTCCCAGACATTTCTGTAACTGTTAATTTCCACAATATATCTTCTGAGCTTTCACACAATGCAAAAACCACTTCCAGAAATACAGTGGAATACAGATAAAGTTTAGTGCTCATTTCCATGTTATTTGTTCTATATTTTGCTGTATTCTGGAAGTGGCTTTACTTCATATAAAAGCTCAAATGTAATGTGGAAATTAAGTTAGATTAACATCAGGAAAATGGAATAAAGTGCTGTGTGAATGCAGCTGCTTTATATAAATCTACAGTTGGGCATGTTTCTGTAACTCCTACTCCCTGCCTGCCTCCCCGCCCCCACTCATGTGCATTTAACCCTAATTTTCCTTTACAGTGGCATATATGGCACTAGACCAGCATTAATTTCCCGTGGTGAGCTGGATGAGAGCCAATAAATTGAAGCTCATTCCATATAAGACTGAAGCATTGTTAGTGCATGGCTCCTTTGATTGGATAGGTGGAGTTCAGCCTGTGCACAGGTACTTCTGGAACTACTGCTATCACTAGAGGCACAAGAGTATTTAGTGGCTCAGAGTCCCTTGCATCAGCTTCTCCTAGTAGTTCAGTAGCAACTTTATCAGGGTAGGGATAGTCTAGCTTGTGCTGCCTACACTCTGGTAAACTCTAGGTTAAATTACTGTAATGCAGGGGTGGCCACCTCCCAAGAGACTCTGATCTACTCACAGAGTTAAAAACTGGGAGTGATCTACCCCCTTTTGGGGGGTTCAGGTCAAAGCTGTTGAGTTTTTTTAAGGAAGGGAAGCCCTGGTTTTTTGGGTTTAGGTCAAACTTGTTGAGCTTCTTTTAGGAGGGAGGGAGGCCCATTTTTGTTTAGGGCTTCAGGTCATAGTTCAGCTTTTTTTTAGGGAGGAGGAAAATTTTGGGTGAGCTTTTTTTAGGGGTGCCAGTGATCTAGCAGTGATCTACCACAGACATCCAGTAATCTACTGGTAGATCACAATCTACCTGTTGGACGTGCCTGCTGTAATGCATTATATATGCGGTTGCCTTTGAATGTGACTGGAAGGAGGCTTGATCATATAACACCAGTCCTCACCCAGCTGCATTTTGTGTTCTCATTTTGCATTTTTATCTTGTAAACCACCCTGTGATCTTCAGATGAAGGGTGGTACAGTATACACATTTTATTAATTAACAAAACAGCAGCAGCAGCAGCAACAACAACAACAACGTTCAGCATGCCCTAATCTGAGCTACAGCTAAGCCCCAGAGTTGGTTCTCTGTGCAAGAGTTCAGTCCCACAACATGGCAGGATGTCATTTTAAGCATACATGCTTCTAAGGCATTTATTTGCTTCCTTTCTCCCAACTTTCTGCTAAGTATCTCTGCCCCCTCCTCTCACAACACCCTTTGAGGCAGGTCCAGCTAACAGTGGCACCATCTTCGTGACTGAGTGAGGATTCAAACTTGAGTCTTCTCAGTCCCACCGCTGAGCAATGCCAGTCAAGCCTAAAAGACACGTCATCAGAGATCCAGATCTCTAAAACTAAACTAAACAAAACACAGTATAAGAATCTGCCTTATACCGGATCAGACCAGTTCAATATTGTCTCCTCTGATTGGGCAGTGCCTCTCCAAGATCCACAGCAGCCAGAAGTCTTTTCTGTGTCAGCAGTTACCCCAGGTGGGCTGAACTCTAGCCTGGCCTTCCAGAACTCCCTGTCCGACCCTCAGGACTCTTCCAGATCACACCCCCACTCCCTAAGCCACACCCCTCACTAAGCCTCATTGAGTGCTTCTGCCTGGGTGAAATGTGTCCTTGAATTTTGACAACTTGCTTGCCAGAATGGATGGGGGGGGGGGTGTAGCTGTGTGTAGAAATGTCTTCCTTTTGTGTGGAATGTAGCCTACTCTACACAGAGGTGTGCCTAGGCACCCTTTTGCCCTTGGCAAGGAGCTGTGTTGGTACCCCCCACACTTGCACCCTTGGTGGAGGAGTCTGTGTGCCTTCCCAAGCCACCCAGAGCAGTGGAAGAGTGGACTGGGGAGCAGGTGGGCAGGTGGGCTTCTAGTCACTCCAAGCCAGAGTGGAGAGGGATGGTTTTTGGTGCACACATACATACACACACACCAAGCCTGTGCCTTTGGCAGGTTCCAACCTGACCAACCCCTTGGTATGCTCTTGACCATATAGGGATACACAAGCTGGATGGTCACCAAGCTGAGCTCAGTGTACTGTCTGCAGTGAGCTAGGGTGGCATTATTATTATTATTATTATTATTATTATTATTATTATTATTATTATTATTACCCTGCTCATCTGGCTGGGTTTCCCCAGCCACTCTGGGTGGCTTGCAGCACATAAAAAATGGTAAAACATTATGGTAGACATTAAAAACTTCCCTAAACAGGGCTGCCTTCAGATGTCTTTTAAAAGTAAGATAGTTGCTTATTTCCTTGACATCTGAAGGGAGGGTGTTCCATGGGGGGGGGGGGGTACCACCACCAAGAATGCCCTCTGCCTGGTTGCCTGTAACCTCACTTCTCACTGTGAGGAAACTGCCAGAAAGCCCTGGGAGCTCCGGGCTGAGCGATGGGAACAGAACAGAATATGAGATACAGACTATACAATACAGATACAGACTATACAATAAACCAGTGAAACAGAAGAAACTAAAAATAAAATAAAAATTACAGTTATACTAAAATTAAAATAATCCCCAACCCCAACTAAACGTTTATCCCACCCCCAACACAGCAATTATTTATTTATTTATTTATTTATTTGCCACATATTAAAAACTATTTTAAAACATTTAAAGTGTAACCTGTATTTTCCCAAGGTTCTGAAGTTTGTTTGGATACTATACAAAAATGATATTCCTTCTATTAGCTTTGTTGTTGATGATGATGTTGCTTTTAATTTCCATTTTGATGTTATTTGTGCTGGGTAAAAATCAGTGGACACAGCTTTTCTTTGAGGCAAGGTAGTGAGCGGCTAGCACTTCAAATACTATAAAAATTATAAGCACTATAAAAATTATATATAACAATAATAAAACAAAGCTATAAACTGTAAGAAACCAACTGGATACCTCTTTTGTTTACAACTTTTATTTATTATTTTTAAAGAGTAAAAATGTGTACCGTATTTTGAAATAAAGAAAGGTTACCAAAATATAGGAACTGCTACAAAGCAAAAATAAAATAAAATACTAAAGGTAAAACTTGTGAAAGTTCTTCTGTGTCACATGTGGTTTTTTTTGTTTTTGTTTAGCTTTGGCTTGTGCAACCGTAGCAAAGTAGAATCATAGAATCATAGAGTTGGAAGAGACCCCAAGGGCCATCCAGTCCCAACCCCCTGCCAAGCAGGAAACACCATCAAAGCATTCTGGACATATTTCTGTCAAGCCTCTGCTTAAAGACCTCCAAAGAAGGAGACTCCACCACACTCCTTGGTAGCAAATTCCACTGCCAAACAGCTCTTACTGTCAGGAAGTTCTTCCTAATGTTTAGGTGGAATCTTCTTTCTTGAAGTTTGAATCCATTGCTCCATGTCCGCTTCTCTGGAGCAGCAGAAAACAACCTTTCTCCCTCCTCCATATGACATCCTTTCATATATTTGAAGTAGCTGAAGGATCAAGATTTTTAACAATGTCATTCTTGATGGATCAGACAGCAAGTGATGTGAGCCTCTCATCTGCCATGGTAAACACAGTACAGGTGTGGTTTGATGAGCTTTCATTTTAAGAAGCTCTACAAATACAACGGGAAGCCTTAGGAGAATTTATAGTGCTACCCAGCTATTTGGTAAGACACCAGTCATTTTGGTGCCATGCACCCACTGCAGGGCATCTTGTGTTTAGTCTGTTCCGGGTGGTAGAATGTGACAGAGATGGGCCAGCTCAACACAAAGATCTGCACCCGTCTGCGTTGAAGTGGTTGCCATTGGTAAGGGCTCTGCATAGATCGGTAATCATCTGTTCTGGTAGCTTTTCAAAGTGGTACAAGAATCAAGCTGCTCAAATTGCTCTTCAACTGAAACATGAGCAGTGTCAACAAGAGTGTAGAAGGACTCCTGTTTAAAGATTTCTTCTGGATGACTGCATCCTTACAGTGAGTCTGACCCTCATAGACATACTGCCTCCTCTTGCAGTGCTTACGGGGGCTCAGCATCAAGGGTTTCTGGGATTTCTATTGCTGTGCTAAAAAGCACCTCTGCATAATCACTTTTGATGAACGCCACACATTTTCTCATGAGGAAGGCAGCAGTTACTATGTCCATTGTGTGGGATATTTATTGCAGTCAAATCAACAATTCATGCTTTCCTGGATAGGCACATAATAGGGGCTGAAGCTCATTGAGTTTCCCTGTAGTACAGTGGTATCTCTGGTTACAAACTTAATTCGTTCTGGAGGTCCGTTCTTAACCTGAAACTGTTCTTAACCTGACGTACCACTTTAGCTAATGGGGCCTCCCGCTGCTGCCGCCGCGCAAATTTCTCTTCTCATCCTGGGGCAAAGTTGTTAACCTGATTACAGGTAGCTAGCCGTGTTGGTCTGGGTCGAAGTAAAATAAAAAAATTCCTTCCGTAGCACCTTAAAGACCAACTAAGTTTTTATTTTGGTATTTATTTTATTTGGTACCAAAATAAAAACTTAGTTGGTCTTTAAGGTGCTACTGAAGGAATTTTTTTATTTTGTTAACCTGAGGTACTACTTCTGGGTTAACATAGAGGTTTTTCAAATCACGTAATAAGAAGATCGCTGCATGAGGTGTGGGATAAATACAAAAACTTCATGGAGCATAAAACACACGCCCTGGTGGCTATCACCATTAGAGGCAATTTCGTTAAAGAAAAAGAATATGAGGAAAAAATGGGCAGCATATAAAGAAATCCTTGAGGAGGAGGAAGGTCAGTTGAAATTTTAAAAAATTGAAGAAATGATAAATTATTTATTTTATATTATTTTTGTGAATGCTTTTGATGAACTCATTATCACAGCACATAGGCTTAGAAAACAAACTACAGAAGAAAACACAAAATAAATGATAAACATATATCCATAAATCCGCAAGTATCTACACACAGACTTACGTTATCCAGTCTTTAGTTCTTATTCTATTCTAATAGACTTCCTTCCTCCTCAACACAGGTCTGATTTTAAGCTTGATAAACTTTCTTTTTCATTTCATCTTTTCTACCCTTCTCAATATGTTGTATTTGTAAACTGTATTTTGTTTTGCAAAAATTATTCGAAGCAAGTCCAGATTTTAATTTGAGGGCGTGTTTGTTTTTATAATAATAATAATAATAATAATAATAATAATAATAATAATAATAATAATCTCCCACTCTTTTTGAATTTTTTGTTTAGACTGTCCCCTATTTGCAGCCGTCATTTTTGCCAACACAAGGTAATCAAATAATCTCTCTTGCCACTCTTTTTATGTTGGTACTGTTTCACTTTTCCAGTTTTTTGCAATTAGCATTCTTGCTGTGGAAATCATTTAACTGACTGGTTACAGTTCCATCAACTGAATGGCATCTTCAAATTAGACAAAAGAAAAGGGTTTGCTACTGAAATTTCGAAATTTGAGAAAGACTTACTACAAAGCAAGGGCAAACTATGGTACTCTCCAAAATGTATAGGCTCCTGTTGGATTGGGAGGTAAAAAAGGAGGAGATTAAATCAGTGGTGATCCAGTGGTCTAAAGATCTTGGTTACAATATACAGATGGCAGCCTGGGAAAAACTTTGGAGAAAGGACTTGACGTTCACAGCTTGTTATACTTTAAAAGAAAATTATATGAAGATGTTTTATCGATGGTACATTACACCCAGCAAGCTGGCGAAAATGTGTAAAACCAGCTCAAACCTTTGCTGGAAATGTAAAGAATCTGAGAGAACAATATACCACATGTGGTGGAAGTGTAAAAAGGTAAAAAAAACTTTTGGGAAATTATTTATAATTAGCTAAAAAAATGTTTAAACTGACTTTCATAAAAAAAAAAGAGAAGCCTTCCTTTTTCTGTATCATGGTGGCAGATATTCCAAATCACTTTAAATTTGGTGATGACTTCCTCCTCCAAATTAGTGGCACAGCAATGGGTACCCATATGGTCCCACAGTACGCCAAAATCTTCATGGCAGACTTAGAACAACATTTCCTAAATTCCTACCCACTCAAACCTCTTTTGTACCTACATTACATTGACGATATTTTTTATTATTTGGACACATGGTCAACAGACTCTGGACACTTTCCACCAGGCATTCAGTGTTTTTCACCCCACCATTAACCTAACAATGAATCAATTTATGCAAGAAATACATTTTTGGACACTACTATTAAAATACAAGATGGGTGTATAGATACCACCTTATACCGAAAACCAGCTGATTCACAATCATATCTACATGCCTCCAGCTACCATCCTAAACATACCAAACAATCACTTGTATATAGCCAGGACCTACGTTACAGCCGCATCTGCTCCAACTCTACAGACAGGGACTCTCACCTAATAGACCCACAGCAAACCTTTTTGGAACTAAAATACTGTACCTGCCTGATGCTATTAAAAAAAAGGATCAATAAAGCCAGACAGATACCCAGAGAGAACTTACTGCAAGGTAGACCCAAAAGATAAAACAATAGAACACCACTAGTAAACAGCTCTCAAGTTAAAACAGTTCAACGCATCACAAGAGATTTGCAACATCTCTTAGATAAAGACAGCTCTCTTTCCCAAGCTCTGGGAGGAAAACCTTTCATTGCCTACAGAAAGCCACCCAATCTTAAACAGCTCCTCATACACAATACAACAACAACCAGACTTAACATGGACCCTGCCATTGTTGTTGTTGTTGTTGTTTAGTCGTGTCCGACTCTTCGTAACCCCATGGACCATAGCACGCCAGGCACTCCTGTCTTCCACTGTCTCCCGCAGTTTGGTCAAACCCATGTTCGTAGCTTCGAGAACACTGTCCAACCATCTCGTCCTCTGTCATCCCCTTCTCCTAGTGCCCTCAATCTTTCCCAACATCAGGGTCTTTTCCAAGGATTCTTCTCTTCTCATGAGGTGGCCAAAGTATTGGAGCCTCAGCTTCACGATCTGTCCTTCCAGTGAGCGCTCAGGGCTGATTTCCTTCAGAATGGATAGGTTTGATCTTCTTGCAGTCCATGGGACTCTCAAGAGTCTCCTCCAGCACCATAATTCAAAAGCATCAATTCTTCGGTGATCAGCCTTCTTTATGGTCCAGCTCTCACTTCCATACATCACTACTGGGAAAACCATAGCTTTAACTATACGGACCTTTGTCGGCAAGGTGATGTCTCTGCTTTCTAAGATGCTGTCTAGGTTTGTCATTGCTTTTCTCCCAAGAAGCAGGCGTCTTTTAATTTCGTGACTGCTGTCACCATCTGCAGTAATCAAGGAGCCCAAGAAAGTAAAATCTCTCACTGCCTCCATTTCTTCCCCTTCTATTTGCCAGGAGGTGATGGGACCAGTGGCCATGATCTTGGTTTTTTTGATGAATGAGCTTCAGACCATATTTTGCACTCTCCTCTTTCACCCTCATTAAAAGGTTCTTTAATTCCTCCTCACTTTCTGCCATCAAGGTTGTGTCATCTGCATATCTGAGGTTGTTGATATTTCTTCCGGCAATCTTAATTCCGGCTTGGGATTCATCTAGTCCAGCCTTTCGCATGATGAATTCTGCATATAAGTTAAATAAGCAGGGAGACAATATACAACCTTGTCGTACTCCTTTCCCAATTTTGAACCAATCAGTTGTTCCATATCCAGTTCTAACTGTAGCTTCTTGTCCCACATAGAGATTTCTCAGGAGACAGATGAGGTGATCAGACACTCCCATTTCTTTAAGAACTTGCCATAGTTTGCTGTGGTTGACAAGAGCCTGCAATAAATCTACATGCCAACTTTGCTGCCACGTACACCCATACAGCATCATTATTGGCCCCAATAACATCAAGCATACCATCTCAGGCCTATTTAATTGTTCATCTTCCAACATTATATATACTATCAAATGCCAACAGTGCCCTTCAGCTCTCTATATTGGACAAACAGGACAAACTTTACACCAAAGGATAAATGGGCATAAATCTGACATCAGGAATCATAAAACAGAGAAACCAATAGGAGAGGACTTCAGTCTCCCAGGACATTCTATACAAGATCTTAGAGTGGCTGTCTTTTTGCAAAAGAATTTTAGAAATACACTTGAAAGAGAAGTTGCTGAATTACAACTCATTACCAAACTAAAAACTATGGAGAGACCTGGTCTGAATAGAGATATTGGATTCATGTCCCATTATACATACTAAAACTAATTTTGGTCATCTATCCCTTTAAAAATCCCTTGCCCTTCCCTGTGGAACCAACTGCCATAACAGTCATCAACAGTTATAAGGTTGAAGCGACCTCTGCTTCAGAGTATCTGACAAAGTGTGTATTACACATGAAAACTCATACCTTGAAAGCTTAAGTATATTTAGTTGATCTTTAAGGTGCCATTGGAATTATTAAAAAAGATTTTTTTCATCTTTCATCTTGTTACTGTATTTATTTTATACTAGCTGTATACCCAGCCACGTATTTCTGTGGCTCCATCAGGGCCCCCGTTTATCAGAACAGACGCATGACATAATGACCCCCCTCCCTCTGTTGCCCCAGCAGGTGATGTCATATTCCCCCCATGTGACGTCACCCTCCAAACCAAGCCCTCTCTCTCTCCCCTGTCTTAGTTTCATGATGTTAGCTGCTCTGAGCCCAGCTATAGCCAGGGAGGGCAGGGTACAAAATTATTATTATTATTACTACTACTACTACTACTACTACTACATGAGAAAAAATGAAGCACATCTTTCTGTTTGATCCCAGGGCAAGGAGAAACTGCAAGTGAGAATTTGTAATCCATGCATGCAATAATTATTGCATGTGGCCCTCAGCTTTGTATACACACACACAGCAGGAGGAAACAGCAGGGCCTCCAGAATCACACCTGCACCAGACCCTGTAAAGCCTCTGGTGGCCCAGCAAAGCTGACTGGGTAGGGAATGAAATAACTCCTTGCTGAGACATTATAGATCCTGGATCCAGCCCTGCTACTGTTCACATCTATAACTCCACCCACTTTTTCCTTTAGCCCCACCCACCACTGGCATGCAGCTCCTGGAAGGTTGTCTACTAGACTAGAGAATGTGGCCCTCAGTCTCAAGTTTGGGACTAAGGAGCAGAAGCACTGGGTAAGCAGTGTTTAACCCTTTCCCCCAGTCTCATCCCCTGTTCTAAATTGCCCCTGTCTAGAAGTGCATACTGGGTTGGGAAAAGGGATGAGAGATGAGCACAATACAGGCCGCTGGCTTTTTTCTACTGAAAACCTAACAGCAGATTTGGGAGGTGGTATCTGGTTTAGACTGGGGCAATGGTGCAGGGAAAGGGTTAAGTACTTCCCCGCCCATTCCTGCTGCTGCACCAATTAAAACTGGACTTCCTCCAGTTGCCTAATACAGATCTACTTCATGTCTGTTGTGTCCCTAAGTAGATTGGTTGTACATGCAATCATTCAAGCCTAAGGTATAAAATATAAGCTTCACCATAAATTGCATAAATTACCTTATGCAATTTACAGACAATAGTCCAAAGCAGTCCCATCAACTTGAAGAAGACTCTCTTGAGATTGTGGGGTTTGTGTGTTTAATGCATTTTGTCCATCCAGGTATTTCTATCTTTTGTGCTTTTTTTCCTAAATGGCTCGTTTTAATAGCATACAAATGCAGGTTTAAATTTTTCAAGTGCTCTGCATGCAAATGTTTGGTCATGTTTTGAGGGAAAGATGCACATGGATGGATTCTCCTCTTCCCATTCTTCAGAGCACATGCAACCCGATCCTAGGAACATTTTATTCAGAAATTACCATGCAATCTGTTGCATACCTACTCAGAAGTAAGCTTCATTGAAGTTTGCATAGGATTGTGGCCTTACCGAGCAATCCTACATGGCAGGTGTGGGAAACCTATGGCCCATCATCTCCACTAGGCACAAAGCTGGCTAAATCTGATAGGATCCGGCTACATCCACTCAGAAGTAAGCCTAAGTGAGCAAAATAAGACATACTACCATATACCAAGCCAGGTGTTTGGTGCATTATTTCCACCAATGAGCTGCAGCCCTTCTGCATATTGTTTATGTATTTATTTACTGCATTTATACCCCACCTTTCCTCTAAGAAGTTCAATGCAGCATGCATGTTTTCTCCCCCTGGACTTTTATCCTCGCAATAATCCTGTGAGGCAGGTTAGGCTGAGAAATAGCCCAAGGTCACCCAGCAGGCTTTAAGACTGTGTGGGGATTTGAACCCAGATCTACCCAGTCCTAGTCCAACCCTCAAATAATTTCAATCCTATACTGGTTCTGCATACTAGCTGCACTGCACCTTATTAGTAAGCAGGTATAGGATTGGAGCCTCAGTCTTTCAGTAGTCATTAGGGCTTATGCCAGATAGCTAAGCACAACACTGTAGCCTTAGGGTACAGACCATGTCACCCATCATCCCCCCATTAATGCTGTAGAATTGCAGCCCCTCTGCCCAATTTAGAATGTTCCTTTCTGTACTGTATGCTTCTCTGTATTCTCTTGCTTTTCAGTTAGCCAAAGCAGCACTATAAGTGGCAAGCGGAGAGAGCAAATAACAGAGTTTAGGTATTGCATACCAGCAGAGGCTGGTATGAGTCAATTAGGATGACCAGAGACAGCTGGAAGATGATTGAGAAAGACACCTTGATAAGATTTAGGTGGGGATTTAGGGAGTTTTCGGTAGAAAACATCTCCAAATATGGGGTGTCCAATTTGAAGGTCAGGTAGAAAGTCCATGAGCTGTTCACTTGTTGCTGCAACTACGGTAATAATATTGCAGAAATGATATGGGCACGAGGGCAACATGCATTCAGAATACTATACAGATGCCTTTAATTCTTGTATCCCCGCCCCAGCTTTTGGAATTATCCACTGGGAAATCTTTCTTTCTTACTGCAGAAGGCAATAAAGCTGATCCTTACACAATGCTGCTGTCTTTATTTTGGCTAAAGAGGACCGTTGTATTTCCAGACCCCCTTTGTAGGGTAATGTAATTATGGGTGGCAATCTTTTACTGACATTTCTAGTACAGGTCAGTGGTGCAACATTCCTCAATTTAGGGTAATTTCTGGTCAGGTTTCCTTGGATTGATTGGGCAAATTCATTCCTTAGTCAGTGCAGTAAAATGGCGCTGAGATCAGCGTTAAGATTTCATCAATACATGGGTCTCTGCATTCCTCCACCTACTGAGCTTTGGCACAAAACAGGATTGCTGCATTGGACCAGCTCCAGCAGTAAAAATGAAAACTTTAATTTCACACACACACACACACCAGGCAGAGGGCAGTAAATGTCACAGGTGTAGTTCTGAAGCTGGTGTTCCATGGATGTGGCTGAGCAGCAAAACAAGCTTCCACCACATAAATAATTTTCTTTGTTAAGAGGATTCATCCATACAGAAGTCTGAACATGACCCAGTGGCTCAATTTGCATGGTGTTTGTGCTATAGAAGGGTTTCAGTTTATATAGGTATGCTCACACCACTTCTCTGAACAGTGAGAAGTTCCAGGGGCCGCTCTCCACCTACTGAAGTTTGGCTTCCTTTGGAAGGAGGTCACAGGAGAGGTGTTGGTACTTTGTAACATTTACATATGTTCACAAATACACAGGTTGAGCATAAGTGGAGGCACAACTTGAACATCTGTTCTGCTGCTTGAGGCAGAGCTGTAAATGATCCTCTCAAGGTGCACAGAGTTGTATCCAAAGCGGTTATCAGTAACACATCACATCAGCACAATAGTTTCAGTTTCCACAACAGGTCAACCCCTCCCCTCCTCTCCACACTCCACCCCCCCCCCAAGATCTGTACAGTGGTACCTCAGTTTAAGTACACAATTGGTTCCAGAAGTCTGTACTTAACCTGAAGCGTACTTAACCTGAAGTGAACTTTCCTATTGAAAGTAATGGAAAGTGGATTAATCCGTTCCAGACAGGTCCACGGAGTACTCAACCTGAAGCATACTTAAGCGTACTTAACGTATGTGTGTAATTGGTAACTTAAGTATGAGTGTAATTGGTTCTGGAAGTCCGTACTTAACCTGAACTGGCCTTGCATCCTCCCCCCAGCCCCTCCCCCAAGCTTGCTGCGCCCCAAGGCATTTTGCCCCTGAACCCTTGCAGGGAAAAGGGCAGGGCACAATGGAAAGGGGCGGGGTGACCGGGCTGCATAAACCACGCCCCTTTTCCAACGGAAGCAGCATGGGGGGTCAGTATCCAGCACCCCCTTCTCTGCTTCTCCTGAACTCTTTGACTTTAACCCAGTATGTCAAGCTATGACCAGAGAGATCCACCTTCAAATCGCCACTCTGCTCTGAAGATGTTTGTGGGTTTTCTTCTGCTTATCGCAGTCTCTTAGGCTACCTCACAGCCTGCCTTTTGTCTTTTGTTACTAGTAGGACAAAATGTGGTGGGAGGGGAGGGAGGAAAATCACTGGGTTTCTTGAAAGATTTGCTGTATGTACACACACAAGATAAAATAATAATGGGACAATAAAATAATGGGAATCCTGGATTTCCCACTCTGAATAGTATTTCCCTCCTTTGCTTGATCACAAGCCACAGCAGCTGACGCTGTAATCCTAATACAAATTCTGCTCCTTCACAGCACTAGTTCACAGCGGCATGGAATGGATAGAGCATGACTAGAAAGCAGACACTCCTGTACTGTGTTGGACAGTGGATAAATAATGCCTATTTCTGTCCTAGTGGAACTCATATTGTTGACCATGACTTGCTTCAGTGCAACTTGGCAGCAAATACACCAGCAAGTAATAAATACACCAACAAAATGATTAGCCTGCAGTAGAGAAAGGCTCCCGTTGACCTGCGTGAAGGGCAGCACAGCTCCTAAACTGGGCAGCCCATCAATTATTCATTCGACACTGATGCTCCTGCCCATCAATTCCCTTACGTAACAAAATCAGCAAACACTTGAGAAAATTGAAGAGCTGTATCAGACAGGCAGGATGCTGGTTTCATTGCCAGCTTTGCAAAGACATCTGAGCATCAGCTTGAACCACAAGCTGTCTGCCAAGTAGCCTTAGTAGAACTGCTGACCCAGCTTTGGGCTGACATTCATGGAAGACGAAAGTAGGATGGTGTGCAAGTTCATTTTCTAGGGAGTTCTAGGAGAACAAGCTACAAACCATAGCTGGAACTTGAATGCTTGAAGAATTAGATTTCTGTCAATTCCAAAGCAAGCTGACCTGATCTGTGCTGATTGAGGTAATGTCATTAAGCTCTGGGCGTTGCACTCCTCTGAATTTTGATAAAGGGTGGTATATAAATTGAAGAAATAATAATAATAATAATAATAATAATAATAATAATAATAATAATAATTTGCTGCAGCATTCATTCCCTTCAGTTCCTTCATATCTTCCCTTTCCCCATTGATAATGTCTGTGTGTGCATTGGTGAAATGCTGCAGAAAAGTAATCTTGCATCAAAATGATGCTTCAGCAAACACTTGAGAAAATTGAAGAGCTGTATCAGACAGGCAGGAGCAAATGTGTGCCTCCATAAACAATCATGCAAAACTATTCTTGATGCAATCAACATATGATTTATTGTAGATGCAGTGAGGCAGGTCTCTTAGGGCAAATGGGGCACTGCCCGACCAACTGCAGTCTGCCCTAAGGCTGTACCTGCCTGCTGTCCTCTTACTTACAAGTAGTCCAGAGGGTGGCATGGACTATCAGCTTCCTCCTCCTCCTCCTCCCACCCACTTTTAGCCATGTATGTAGCCCCTGGAGGTTGGCCAAGAGTGGATGTGGCCCTCAGGAAAAAGTCCGCTACCCCTGATCTAGTCCAGCATCCTGTTCTCCACAGTAGCCAGCCAGAGGGTTCTGGCCCCGGCCTCACCAACCTCAGCCTTCCCTCAGTCAGTCTTCACCAGTCTGCTTCTTACTGTGGGGATGATTAAGGAGGCAGGAGAGGATATATTATTTAATTATATCCTTCCTAACTTCCGCTAGCAAGTTCCATATTCTAGCAGAGTTCCAAACATCCCCCCTTTTAAATTACGCAGCCATCAGCTGGTTGCTGACTCATCTGAGTCTTACTATTAAAGATTCCTTCCTGGTAAAATCCCATCTAATCCCTCTTAAAAATGCAGGTGACCTTGAAAGGGACAGCACATGGAAGAATCCCGACCAAGTAGTGATAGAGGATTCCCTACTGAGGGGTACAAAAGCAGTGATCTGTGGGCCTGATAAGACGTCTCGAGAGGTGTGCTGTCTCCCCGGGACCAAGATCAAAGATGTAACAGAATGGCTGCAAGGAATCATAAAACCCACTGACAAATACCCCTTCCTTTTGGTCCATGTGGGAACCAATGACACTGCAAGCCATAGCCTTCAGAAGATCAAAAGTGATTATGAGGCTCTGGGAAGGAAGTTGAAGCAATTAAATGAACAAATTGTCATCTCATATGTCCTCCCAGTTGAGCGACATGGCCCAGGGAGAGAGGGGAAAATAGGGGAAGTGAACAACTGGCTTCGCAAATGGTGCAAACAGGAATGGTTTGGATTCTTAGATCACGGACTGCAGTTTCTTGAAGATGGACTTCTGGCAAGTGATGGGCTGCACCTCACAAAGGTTGGGAGGAATGTTTTTGCCACAAAACTCAAAAACCTCATCAGGAGGGCTTTAAACTGACTTATGTGGGGGAGGGAGACAGTGGTCCTGAAGGTAGGAGTCTATCAAGTGCTGAAGATGATCACCCAAATGTCAAGGACCAAATGGAGCAAACAGCATGCAGACCTAGTGGTGGGAGGAAAAAATCCTTAAATAAGAGACATGGGGGAATGATCAATGATCTTCAATGTCTGTATACTAATGCACAGAGCATGGGAAATAAACAAGATGAACTTGAGCTCTTGGTACAGCAAACTAAATATGACATAATAGGCATCACTGAAACCTGGTGGGATGAGTCTCATGATTGGAATGTAGTAATAGAGGGATACAATCTATTTCAGAGAAATAGACCAAACAGGAATGGAGGAGGAGTGACGCTATATGTCAGGGATGTGTATACCTGTGAAGAGATCCAGGATTTAAAACTTCAAAGCCAAATTGAGAGTATCTGGGTCAAAATTAAGGGAGAGAAAAATAACAGTGATCTCATTGTTGGAGTTTACTATAGATCCCCAAGCCAAACTGAGGACACAGATGACCAAGCATTCAAAAGGAAGTGGATGTCAAACTCAGCCAAGAGCATTGTCCCGAAAGTGGGAGAAGCAACAAGAGGATCAGCCATTTTAGATCTGATCCTAACCAATAGTGATGACCTGGTTAACAGGGTAGAAGTGGCAGGATCATTAGGTGGGAGTGATCATGCTCTTCTGGAGTTTATTATACAGCGGAAAGGAGCAACCAAGCATACTAAGACTCAAATTCTAGATTTTAAGAAAGCCGACTTCAGAAAACTTAGGGAAACGCTGGGTGAGATCCCATGGACAGTAATACTAAAAGGGAAGGGAGTTCATGATGGTTGGGAGTTTGTTAAACGGGAGATATTAAAAGCACAACTTCAGGCAATACCAATGAGACGGAAACATGGAAGGTGCCTAAAGAAGCCAGGGTGGCTATCTAAAGAACTTTTAACTGAGTTAAGATTTAAAAGGGATATATACAAAAAATGGAAAAAGGGGGAAACCACCAGAAAGGAATTCAAACAAATAGCCAGCACGTGTAGAGACAAAGTCAGAAAAGCTAAAGCACAGAATGAATTCAGGCTTGCTACAGAGGTAAAAAACAACAAAAAGGGCTTTTAAAGGTATGTCCGTAGCAAAAGGAAGAAGAAGGAAACAGTGGGGTCACTTAGAGGAGAAGATGGTGAAATGCAAACGGGACAGAGAGAGGGCAGAACTCCTCAATACCTTCTTTGCCTCAGTCTTCTCCAAAAAAGAAAACAATGCCCGACCTGAAGAATATGGAGCAGATGATTCAGCAGGGGAAACACAGCCCAGAATAAGTAAGGAGGTAGCACAAGAATACTTGGCTAGTTTAGAACACTTGGGCAAATAAATAAATAAATGAAAGGCACAAATACAGGATGGGTGACACCTGGCTTGAGAGCAGTACATGTGAAAAGGATCTAGGAGTCTTGGTAGACCACAAACTTGACATGAGTCAACAGTGTGATGTAGCAGCTAAAAAAGCCAATGCAATTCTGGGCTGCATCAATAGGAGTATAGCATCTAGATCAAGGGAAGTAATATTACCACTGTATTCTGCTCCGGTCAGACCTCACCTGGAGTACTGTGTCCAGTTCTGGGCACCACAGTTCAAGAAGGATACTGACAAGCTGGAACGTGTCCAGAGGAGGACAACCAAAATGGTCAAAGGCCTGGAAATAATGCCTTATGAGGAACGGCTTAGGGAGCTGGGTATGTTTAGCCTGGAGAAGAGAAGGTTAAGGGGTGATATGATAGCCATGTTCAAATATATTAAAGGATGTCATATAGAGGAGGGAGAAAGGTTGTTTTCTGTTGCTCCAGAGAAGCGGACATGGAGCAATGGATTTAAACTACATGAAAGAAGATTCCACCTAAACATTAGGAAGAACTTCCTGACAGTAAGAGCTGTTTGACAGTGGAATTTGCTGCCAAGGAGTGTGGTGGGGTCTCCTTCTTTGGAGGTCTTTAAGCAGAGTCTTGACAGCCATCCGTCAGGAATGCTTTGATGGTGTTTCCTGCTTGGCAGGGGGTTGGACTGGATGGCCCTTGTGGTCTCTTCCAACTCTGTGATTCTATGATTCTATGAATAAAAACAAGAATCTGATTAACGTTAATATAAAAGTAGTTTACTCACGGATTCATTCAGGTTCACAGACTTATCCCTGAAGTCAGGCTTAGGTTACATAACAACTAGAACTATTCCATAAAGAAGTTAGTCCCAAGTGACTGTGACTAAGCAGTCATTTATCCAAGCACACAGCAACATCCAAAATGAAGAACACACACACTGATCAGAACATGGAGGCCTTGTGCTCCTCCATGCTAGTACAACAGACACAGCCTCTTCAAGTCTGTCCCAGCTCAGGAGGAAACAGGAAGTATTCTCCTGAGTGGTACAAAACATCCCCTAATGCAGCGTTTCTCAACCGCTGTTCCGCGGCACACTAGACGCTGGCTGGTGTGCCGCGACGTACGGCGACGAGAAGGGCAATTTGCATTGTCACATGCCTGGCGGCCACCAATGATCAACACTGACCCACCAGAAAGGAAGCCGGCTGGGTCACGATGCGGGGCGAGCGCAGCTCTCAACAGCCACCACCACGGGAGGGTGGTTTTAGACAAACTTAAAGAAGCTGGCTGGATGAGCTCAACCTGAAACTTGCTGAGCAAAGGATTGTGCTGGCAGAGAAATCAGCGGCTTGTGAAGCCTTATTACAGGAGATTGCAACCAACACAGCAATTGGCAAGTGTTTCTTACAGTCATAATTATATAGTCAATATAGGGCAGCACAGAGTTAATTTTTTTTAACTTGTTTAATGGTGGTGTGCCTCGTGATTCTTTTCATGGAACAAGTGTGCCTTGGCCCAAAAAAGGTTGAGAAACACTGCGCTAACGTGTCCACTATAGGAATGTTGTACTTGACTGCAGTTGTACATCCCAGTCTGCGCTTACTTACAACCCACCCCAGAGTGGCACTAGCTGTAAGTGCCTGCCTCCATTGTCTCAGCACTGTCTCTGCAGAACTCAAAACAGAGGAGGAGGGGAATGACTTGCACTCAAAGTCTGTCTGTAGGCTTCCCCCAGGAATCTGGTTGGCCTCTGCGAAAGCAAAATACTGGATGGGCCTTTGTAGGGTTGAAGTTCTTGTAAAGTGCTTGGGTGACTCTGCCTTGTCCATCTTCTCTCACTCCAGCCTATCTCATAGATTTGTTGTGAGGCTAAAATGGAGGTGGGGGGGAGAAAAAAATATGGATGGCCTCACATTGGCTATCCCTGATATAACTATTTGAGGGGGAAACCCACACACGATCTCTATAAACATCCTGTTTTCATTGTTGATAGGTCTTGGAGTGCACCTAGGAACTTGCCAAGTCTGTCACTTTTTTTCTTTAATTACTCCAGCATCTCAACAGGAACTTGTCACCAGTGAGCAGATGGCAATAATCCTTATCTTCTAAGTGACAGTCTGCTTTCTGCTGAACAGCGATAGACTGGGGCAGTGGGCGAGGAAGGAAAAAGAAAAACCACTCCAGGACAACAATTTATCCTACCTAAGGCATCTCGGGGATCATCAGTTTCTTCCTAGATGTCTAGCTTGTCAGAACCGAGATGGAAGTGCGAGGCCCTACAGCATATGAATGTGTACATTATGATGCACTTATGGGGTCTGGGTGGCAAGGTAAGTGCTCAGTATAAAGCCTGGGATTTCTACAGCTAGATTGATAATCACACTAACTATGCTGTCTATCTATGATTGCTGCTTGAAAATTTAATAAACCATCCCCAAGAGACTTATGGGATCAGGAAGTCCTATGATCACCTTTGAACTGAAGTTCCACTCCAAAAGCTATTTTGAATAGGTTTATGCATTTGATTATTTATGCATTTATTTATAAAAGTATTTATATGCCTCCTTTGTGCAAGCATCAGCACAGTGCACAGCAACTTAAAACACCTTTAAAACAATCATTGGTGACTTAAGAAAAGTTTAAAGTCTGTGACATGAAAACAAAAAATTCTTCAAGATGCCTGAAAGTCAAAAGCAAGGATGCCTGCTGAATGAGTGTTCTACACTACAGCATGGGACCAGTGATGCTGAATGCCCAACTTCTGGTTGAGGCCAAGCAGGCCTCTGTAACATGGGGGACAACTATCAGTGCTCCTCCATATGATTTTAGAGACTGAGCTGCAATATAAGAGCTCAGGAGATCCTTAATAGAGTTCTCCGCTACAGCCCCAAGATCTCGCTCCTGCTCAGTCATCAGCAGTTCAGACCCCTTTTCCATATGTGTGAAATTAGGATTTGTTGCCCCAGCATTCATCACTTTTTTCTTGCTTTCAAGTAGGGAAGGTGTGTCACCTTTTACTGGAGAGCCACTGCCAGTCAATGTAGACCAGGGGTCAGCAATACTTTTCAGCCAGGGGCCGGTCCACTGTGCCTCAGACCTTGTGGGGGGCCAGACTATATTTTGAAGAGAGAGAGAAATGAACGAATTCCTGTGCCCCACAAATAACCCAGAGATGCTGTGGCGTTTCACCTCTAGAGGGCCTAGAAGGGGTTAAGTTGCCAGGGAGGGAAACGACCAATGGGAGCTCTCCAGCCAGAAGCAGGGTATATATAGAGAGAAGCAGGCAGGGAGGGAGGGAGGAGAGTTAGATGAGAAGAGAGTGAGATAGATGAGAGAAGTTGGTGTGAAGATAAGAGCTGGTTATTATTGTGGTGGCTGTTAAATAGTGAGATAGACAGGATACAGTGTTATGAGTTTAGTGATAATTATTATTAGTTATATTTAGAGGTAATAGGCCGGTAATTCATATTTAAAGGTATTAGGCCAGTATAGGAACCATCGGTGATTTTTGAAACCGTTTAAGCTTTGTACAGTAACCAATACGCATAAGAACATTCAATAAACTATCTTGTTTTATTTTACTATATCCTGGTCTGAGGTGTGTGAGTGATTGAGAGTATTTGTTTGTCGTTGGCACATCACCAATAGACCGTCAAACGTCCGGGGGTGATGTGCAGGTCAGTGTGACCGCGACAGATGCTGTTGTGTATTAAAGTAATAGCACAGCCAAGTATTGTATTGTATTGTATTGTATTGTATTGTATTGTATTGTATTGTATTGTATTGTATTGTATTACAGAGTTTATTTGAATGTACAAGTTCCAGCGGGAACATCTATCATTTGCTGGTTCCGGGTGCAGGATTTGGATCCTCTGCTGGATTGGTTTCTGCGGGAAGGAATCCGTGCCATTGGTTCCCAGCAAAATGTATCTTTTCCCTGCTAGTACTCTGTATTATATAAGCCCCCGTTTTCCCCATTCCTGTGTTCTGGCTCTTACCTGTTCTTTGAAGTAAAGAGATGTTGTACGAGGTCCTCGCCTCCAACTTTTTATCTGCACCGGGCTGAAATCAATGAAGACCCACTACACAACAGATGCATTTTAAATAAAAGGACACATTCTACTCGTGTAAAAACACGCTGATTCCGGGACTGTCCACAGGCCGGATTGAGAAGGCGATTGGGCCGGATCAGGCCCCCGGGCCTTAGGTTGCCTACCCATGATGTAGACAATGCTGAGCTGGATGTACCAGTGGTTCAACTCAATAGAAGACAGCTTCCAAAATTTCAAAGTTTTTACCTTGTTTTATTAAATGCAAGTAAAATAAGTAAAATAAGCATGCTATATTGGATCACTCTCCATGGCACCAGAAAATGATCCAATACAACTTGAAAATCTTCTGATGCAAATTATTCCATGCATATTACCATAATTTGCCCTGGAAAGTTTTCCAGTTCATTTTTTTAAAAAGAAAACCACACCGCTTGCTCCAGATGCTGTTGTCCATTGAAATATGTGAAGTGAGTCTTCTAGGTGTAGAGCCCTGTTTATGGAATGGCTCACTTCACGGTACTTATTCTTTTTGCACTAGATGATCTTTCTTTAAAGTGTTGCTTCTGTGGATCAGTTTTTATGATCATTCATTCATTCGGCCTTTAATGGCGTAATTTAAACCATAAAATCCCATCCATAAAACATTGCTAATCCAGACATATTAAACACATAAAACATATAAAAGACTCGGTTTTTATGTTGCTTTTACCTGCTATTTTATTTATTTTTTGTTAATTTTATATTTTAATGCAGGGGAGGTGAAGGGAAATATCCAGTGTTATTTTTCTAGGGGAAAAATGGTGCTGGAATTCATCATGAACCCCTCCCTCATTCTCTTATACGTAATGGCAATGGGGCCCACCTGAGAAGGACCAGAACTGAGTTCCAGAAAGTTCCATCTCAAAAAAGTACTGGAAATATCTATTAACCAAGTGGTTTATCTGGTGCCTTCGGTGCAGGCTCCAGGTAAAGACTTTGTCACCCAGGTCTTCTAATTTACAGTAAGCATATAATTCTGGTGCGTTCTTAAAATTGCATCAGTTTTATGCTGGATCTAATTGTTTTTCTGCTGCTAAATACAGTATACGCTGGCTTTTGGGTGCCAGGGTGTGAGCGTGCTGATTTGTACTGCATGTGCAGTAGTTGGTTTGGGCTGTTTGTTGTGCTGTAATGTACCTAGTTGATTTATGTAGTAGCTACATTGTAGCTGGATTGCATTTTGCATTTTTAAAATGTGTTTGCAAACAGCCCAGAAGACTTAATTGAGGGGCCATAAAGAAATGTAACAAATAAAATAAGAACTAAATAAGTGTAAAAGGCAGTCACTGTGTGGTTTCAGCAAAGCTTAATTGCCACTCATCACTGAGCTGTTGTCTGTAAGGAAAGCCAAGCACAGCCTCCCTTTCTCTGGCTTTCTGCTTCAACAGCGCCTCCTGCCAGTGACTTGGCCACCCTCTGCAGTTCTGGCAAGCTGGCAAAAGGCAGGGGCTGCAGCCCGTTGAAATAGGAGTAGCAGGTGGAAGGAGGGGAGATCCTGCTTTGTGTGAGAGAGAAATGACAGCATCCTATATACAGGTAGAGTGGATGCAAGGGAGGTGGTCATGGACAGTAGTCAGTTCTGGTTGTGGTAGAGAGAGGAAAAGAAGGAGGAGGGGAAGGGGTGTTTCTGCAGGGAGGTGGAGGCTCATGTAAAGACCCTGGTGGGCCTTTTTGTGGGGGGCATGTGTGGTTTGTGTTGTGTATCATGCTGGGGAAGAATATAATCAGTCGGAGCTAAGGAAGATCCTTCTCTGAAATGCTGGGGAGCTACTGCCAGTCACAGCAATGCAGCCTTTGCCAGAAGTTTCAGGTAACAGCTGGGCTGCTGTGACTGATAAGACTTTTAGTCCAATACATCTAGGAGGGCACCTGGTTGGCAAAGGCTGGCAGAGAGCTAGACAGAGCAGTGGTTTGCCTGACTCAGTACAATGCAGCATTCCATGCTCCTATTTTGCTTGGGCTGCTGATGTAGAATGCCACCATTCAGTTACCAGAAAATCATATTAATTCAGGGCTGCCTATAAATGTAACAAAAATACATACCGGTAGTTGTAGTAGTAGCAGTAGTAATGATAGTGATGGTGATGTCCCCCTAGCTTGGTGTTTCCAAGCTGGGGTAAACTGAAGTTCAAATAGGGCTGTGAACCTATACTCCTATATCTGGGAGTAAGTCACATTGAGCTCCCTGGGGGCTTACTTCTGAGTATACATGAGGAGGCTTGTGCATATGTGTCTAAAATAGCAATAATAGCAATAATAGTGATGGGGGTGATCATCATATAGGAAGGGCATCCACTTGGCTCCATGTTCCAAGCCAGGAGTCAGCAGCAGTTTGCTGCTTCAGCTGCCGGAAGCACAGCCATTGGCAGAGTTTGGACACTGCAGCAGCAGCAGCCAGCAAGAAGGCTTGGGGTGGGGGTGGGGGGCAGAATCCTGCATAGAGGAGGAGCCTCCCCGTGTCCCAGGCTGCTCTGGCCAGGAGCCCACTTACTGCAATGGGGAGGGGCAGACAAACAGCCAATCTACCCTGACCCCCGACTCTCTCATTCTCCCCCTCCTCCCCATCCTCCTTTCTTTCCTTGGGAAGGGCAGGGGAAGAGAATTCTTCTCCCTGCTAGACAGATCTCCAAAGGGCTCAGCAGCACAGGTGTTGGGTGCAAGGAATGGGAACTCCATATACTCACAGGTCACACCCATGTTCACTACTAGGGTTGCTAATTGGGCAAGTGAAAAAAATCTTGCTCCTGTGCTTTTAGCAGAAGTGTGATCTGTGGAAATCAGCATCTGAAACAGCACCTGACTTCCTGGCTGTTCATTGCTGCAGAGCCCGCTGCTGTTTAAAGGGACAAGGACTGGTTTTAAAGCTGGCAATCACACACACTCCACTGCAAGGGGGCACAACCCACCTGCAAACTCTTCTTCAGTTCCAGAAAAATTCTTTCTGCTTTATGTGCCCTGCCGTCAGATATGTTGCTTGCTCACTCTGCCAAAGAGCCTCAGCAGATCAACTGGGGGGGGGGGGGCTTGCCCTGATTTTCTGTGCCTGTTGACTGCTCCTCTCCCCAGCATCTTTACAGAAATAAAGAAGGATTCATGATTTTTTTTTCTATATCAGGGATATGAGACCACAGGCTGAAGGTCTGAATATGGTCCTCCGTGCCTCTATCTGGCTCCCAATACTCTTGCCAAAACACACCTCCTCCCCTCAGGCCACACCCTCCCTGGCCCTATTCCAGAAGACTCCAGTAGATGTTAATTTTACCTTAGTGGAGTTGTCTAGTTTCTACACCCACACACCCCTCTCCAGGGCCAGTCCAAGACATTTTGGCACCTGAGGCGAACCACAAATTGGGCTCTCCGCCACCAAGGAAGAAGAGGGGTGTAAGTATCTGTATCAGGAACATGGGGAATAATAAATATCAACATTGGGAACAGGAGGGCACAGGGAACCGAGAGGCCTCTGTGGAGGCAGCACTGCAGAGAGGCGATGCTGCAGAAGAGACAGCAGATCTAGCCTCCAAGAAGTGTGCTGCCACTGCTGCTGGCACTGGGGCAGGTAATGCATTCCTTGGAAGCCAAATCTGACGCCCCTGTAAATCCTGCCACCTGAGGTGGTTGCCTCACATTGCCTTTGCCTCATGTGTGGGCTGGCCCTGCCCCTCTCTGTCTTCCATCTAGGCAACCAGAATTTAAGAGTGCATTTCTGCCTACCAAAAGCAGAGGCAGTGAGGGGAGTCAGCTGGAGAGAAGACAGACAGAGAGATCTGAAGAGCCACATCCACACTCATCTGAGATTCCCCAAACCTGCAGGAACAAAGTGGGGTGCTGTTTGGGTTTTTTTGTTGGGGCAGGGGGTTGTTGCTGTTGGGTATTTTTTGTACCCTTCTTTTAGATATTGTTTTGATTTATGTAGAAATTTTTCAGTTTGGTTGCATATTTTTAGTGTTTTATTTATTGTTCACGACTACTTTTGTCATGTTTTTCATGTTGTAAGCTGCCTTGAGTGTAGCTTAAACTGTGAAAAAGCAGCATGAAAATAAAATTATGTATGTACATATGTATGGCGTGCTCTCTGCTTGTGCTCAGAGGCGTCACCCAATTCTCCGTATGTTCCAGAAAGGTTGCCCTGGCACTGGGCACAGATTCTAGAGCTGACCTTTGGCAGGAATTAAGCCTCATCTGGCTCAAAGGAAACCGGGTTGGTGTGAGACCCACGGAGAAGGGCACTGGCATGATTTCTGTCTTTCCATTGCACCCTCTAACTTGCCGCAGATCCTGAGTCATTCCTGCAGCATCAGCGCCTCCCTTTCACCTCCCTCTCCGGCTTCTGATCCCAGCTCAGCTGAAGGCAGATACTGAAGCTCAGACTTCTGCCTTCCCAGCCTGCATCTCCTCCTCCAACACCCACCATCAGTGTCATTTCTCCCTCCCCACTTCTTTGCAGGTCACCATTATCCAACACCTTCAGGGGAGGGGCGGGATAATTTCTGTGGCTAAGTGCACCCCCCCCATCATCCTTTCCCTCCACTTCATGGATCTCCTTTTCCCTCTAGGGCGACAGCAATCCCATTTGATGAATAGGGCTGTGTGTGCTGCAGTAATTTCCTCCCTCCTGGGCATTGAATCAGCAACAGCAAAGGAGCATGAAGCAGACAGTTCCTGCAAAAGGAGATTGGACTGAGGGCAGGGTGAGTAGAGAGAAAGAGGGGGAAGGCAGTGATTTCTTGCTTGTGGAGGAATAGGGAGCAATAAAACAAGCCTGTTCCTCCACACTGCATAAGCAGAAGCTTTCGCATTAACCTCTTCTTCCTCTGGGAAGGTGCCTGCAGAGAGATCTCGATGAGGTTCATCAAAGTGCCAAGCCCCATCAGTCTAGCTGGAGGAGAAAAGGGATGGAGCCAGGAGCCTGCCACTGTAGCTTAGTGGTAGAGCATCTGCTGCTGCACATAGAAGGACCCAGGTTCAATCCCCAGCATCTCCACATAGAGCTTAAACCCAAGAGAGCTGCTGCTGGTCAGTGTAGACAATACTAAGCTAGATGGACCAGTGGTCTGACCTGACTCAGAATAAAACAGTTTCCTTTGTTCCTGTGACCTTCCAAGTACAAAGGGTAGCTTGGCTGTTTCTTAGGCCATCTGCAGAAGCGGAATCACTTTATGGTGGTACAGCTGCCTTGCATGCGGAAGGTCCCAAGCTCAGTTCCCAGCTTCTCCAGGTAGAACTGGGAAAGAGCTGCTGCCAGTCAGAGTAGGCAGTACTGAGATAGTTGAACCAATTCTCTGACTCAGTTACAAGGCTACTCTGAGGGGCTAGGGTCGCTGAAGATGCCAGGCAAGAAACACAGTGTGTGCACTTGTAGTCTGCTAGACGGACGTCACAGTGGTAGAGCACATGAGGTAGCAGGTGACAGTAAACACCTTTACCCGAGTCCCCAGAGGAGAGCTCCTGCCAGTCAGAGTAGATTCAGCTTTGGACTAGATTTAAGAATAGTGTGGCCTGCTAATCAGCAGCTTCCTATGTTGTATCCTTGGGCTCTGCCCAGTAAGTGGAAGTTTTGAATTCCTGGTGGCAGCCTTAGAAGTATCTGGTGAGCCCTATAAAAAGGTAGAATTGGAAGGGACCTCAAAGATCATCTAGCCCAACCAAGTTAGCCCAGCCAATGCAAGTAGCTCACTACTCCAGCATCCTTCAGAGTTGGCCATTCCAGCTCCTGCTTAGAAACCTCTAACAAAGGAAAGGCCACCACCTTTCAAGACAACCTGTGGACCAGCTCAAGCCATCAGGAAGGGGTTCCCCTCCCTAATGTTCAGTCAAAATCCAGATGTTCTCATTACCTTTGCTAGAAGTTCCCCAATTTCTTTCTTTTTAAAAAATTCTAAACCAGTACAGTACTGGGGAAACTGGTGCCCTCCAGATCTTGTTGGACTCCAGTTCCCATCTTCTTTTTCTTCGGCGATCAATTATAGCCAAGTAAGATTGTCTTCCATTAATATGGTCTTGACGGTATGTCCATGAGTGACTGTGAAGGCCAATTCTGGATCCACACATTCTTCAACAGTGGGGACATAGGTTTCCGGGCGAGAGTTGATCATAATGAGGATTTGCCAAATGTGCCTTCCTCTTAGCTCATTTCTCCCTTTCGTCCTGAGTTCGAGAGCCAGTGTGGTGTAGTGGTTAAGAGCTCGTAATCTGGGGAACCAGGTTCGCGTCTCCGCTCCTCCACATGCAGCTGCTGGGTGACCTTGGGCTAGTCACACTTCTCTGAAGTCTCTCAGCCCCACTCACCTCACAGAGTGTTTGTTGTGGGGGAGGAAGGGAAAGGAGAATGTTAGCCGCTTTGAGACAACTTCGGGTTGTGATAAAGCGGGATATCAAATCCAAACTCTTCTTCTTCGTGGTTCAAAGCCTTTGGTAGAGGCTTTTCTCCGATTGGAGGGCTCATAGGCCAGTGTTTTCCAATCATACAGGTTCATAATGCTTTTTTAAAGTTTTGCCTTGAGAGCGTCTTTAAACCTCTTTTGTTGTCTGCCAGCATTACAGTTTCCATTCTTAAGTTCGGAATAGAGTTGTTGCTTTGGAAGACGATAATCTGGCATTCGAACAACATGACCAGTCCAACAATGTTGATGTTGAAGAATCATTGCTTTAACACTAGTAATCTTTGCTGCTTCCAGTACACTAACATTAGTTTGCTTGTCTTCCCAAGTGATATGTAATTTTTTCCAGAGACACCATTGATGGAATCTTTCAAGGAGTTGGAGATGGCATTTACAAGTGGTCCATGTTTCACCATGGTAGTATAATAGCTTTGTATACAAGCATTTTTGTTTCCCTGCAAATGTCCCGGTCCTCAAACATTCTGCACTTCAACTGGGAGAAAGGGGCTCTCACTGAGCTCCTCCTCCTTGACCTTATCACCTTGGGTGACCCTACTGGGAGTACAATACAGTGGTACCTAGGTTTAAGAACAGTCTTGTTTACAAACGATTCTGTTTACGAACTCTGCAAAACCGGAAATAGTGTCCCAGTTTGCGAACTTTACCTCGGTCTAAGAATGGAATCTGAAAGGTGGAAGGGCACTGGAGGTGGGGGGCCTCATTAGGGGAAGTGCGCCTCGGTTTAAGAATGGTTTCGGTTTAAGAACGGACTTCCAGAATGGATTAAGTTCCTAAACCAAGGTACCACAATATTAATAATAATAATAATAATAATAATAATAATAATAATAATAATTAATTTACTATTTATGCTCCACCCATCTGGCTGGATTTCCCCAGCCCCTTGGGGGGGGGAGGCTTCCAACAAAATATTAAAAATACAGTAAAACATCAGACATCACAAGCATCATAGGAATGTGCAAGCCCACTCAACATGACAAGGTAATGATCCAGTGAGTGAGCAATTCCCATCAGCCTCAGCCAGCATGGCCAGTGGTCAACAATGATGGGAGCTGTAGTCCATCAAGACCAAGAAGGCCAAAGGTTCCCCCTACCTGTTCTAAAGTACCAGCTGTCTCACCGACTTTGGTGCCATCTGCAATATGCCTATTATGTACTTGCTGCTTAATAACCAGATAGAAACACGAATCCATAAAATCCCTATGGATCTTACACAATCTCATTGTCCCAGAATGATATTTCCCAATATGATTAAAAAAACAAACCAAGTAGCAGACTGCTGTTGTTGGCCTCTGAAATCTTGATAGTTTCATGCATGCTTGATTGATGGTGGGGCTTCATTGTCAAAGACAGACTGCACAAATCAGCTCTTTAAAGGGGGGTAATAAGCTGGCATCTCACATGCATTACAGAATGAATGGTAAAGAAAGGCAAGAAGGAAACAAATGGAAATGCTAAGCCTTGATGGATACTGGAGAGGAATGCAGCAGGCAAGAAACCATGCTCTTTTGTAGCACATATCCAGCCAAATTCAATTGCATTTCATTGTACATCCTCCAGACTGAGCCCTGGTACTGAAGACACACAAGTGCTCGGGCTGCGGGAAGAACTTTAGCCACAGTTCAAACCTCCGGACGCACATGAGAATCCACACCGGAGAGAATGTGTGAGACGCTGGCCTCCCAAAGATGGGACATGGTGGACACTCAAGTCCAGGAAGCTCTAGGGGCCCAAGGGTTCCTCATCTCTGATTTTGCAGATATTTTCGCCTGGGTGGGTAACATTAGGGATAGAGCTACATAATGTGGGTAGATCATAGAGAGGTGGGTTTAGAAGAGATATTGACTGACCTTTTTTCATCCTTTCCTTTCCTTTCCTTTTTATAAAATAAATGTTTTAATCCCCCCCCCAAAAAAAACCCAACAGTTTAAAGACCAAGCACCCTGACTCCATTCAAGTCTCAATGCTAATTCCTCCCTCAGCATTTGTGAAGGAGGATGTGTCTGCACACTAAAAGCATACAGTTGCTTTATACCAATTTAACTGCTATGGCTTTGCTGAAAAGCAGTTTAACAACCAAATTGTTTCTCATAGTTCAAGGTCTGGAAATTCACTGTTGGGGACCCCTAAACCTGTCACAGAACTGTAGGGCTATTGGTGGAGTGATGTTATTTTTCAGGTTTATAAGTGGAATCTTCAACAAAATGTTGCAGTGTGTATGACTCCTGTTCTGAATTCCAGCCAGGCACCTAGCGAAGCCTTTCCCCACAATACTCCATTTCATTCCTGCTTCCAACAGTCAGACAGCATTGTGTAGCCACTGAGCATGCTCAGTCCACATTTGATGGTTTTTCAGAGTTTCTTCCTTTCAGTTTACCCCTGCCCCACATGGGGTTTTTTGTACTTCTGCCCCAAGCCTGTCCATACCATCATCTTGTGTGAGGATGGTGCCATTTTGGCTACATAAACAATGGCAATCCCAGCCTAAATATTAGAAACAGAGGGGAATGAGGTGTCAGTGTCAGAACTGAATCATTAGGGTGGGGCTACATTATTTACCGCCCCTCCCATCACTGGTCTTCCTTCAGCTTACGAGGGTGATATGGGGAGAGGCTCTGGTAAGCTTGGTGTGGTGCAAACTGCTGACAGGAGGTCAGGTAAGCGCCACCAGTTGCTCCCAAATCGAGTCCTTGGGGTTTATTTCTGCATTTTACAACAGAAGTGATAAATAGCAACATGTAAGACAAGCCAAAATGTTAATGCTCCCTTTGTTGCAGAACCAAGAGCCAAAGAAAAGCCTGCCTATTAGCTAATGGCAAAAGATTCATAGGCTCTATTAATGCACTGGTGCGATTTCCTAGCACTCAGACACTACGCAATGCTAACAGCATTTGTGGGTGCTATAAATTGCAACCATGAAATTCAGCTAGCTGCTGTAGGCTGGATGAAAAGGCATGCAGACTTGTGAGGTTTTAAAACCTTTCATTCTCCACCAAAGCCTGCTCCCTTCCTTGCCGCAGACAGTGGGAACACCAGAGGTAGATTTACCTAGGGTTGCCATATTTCAAAATCTGGACAGAAAAGTTGTTGAGCTTTTTTTAATGGATTTTCCCGGACATGTGGCAATTGTAATTTAGCACCCACAGTGACAATATCTGCAAAAAAATAACCCTGCACCCTTTTCCCTTCTCCCAGATCAGAGAATAGTGGCCACTCACTCTTATGCAGAGGAATAAAGCTTGCCTGCATTTGCAGTGTTCAGGAAGTCCTGATGGTCGGCTGATGATCACTGGGGCTTGCAAAGTGTTGTGCTCCACACTTTGCAAGCTCAGGTGATCAGCAGATTGTTGGCACAGCTAGTCTAGTCTTGATGCCCTGCAACTCCCTTCTATTCAACTATTTATTTACGTGTGCCCCCCCCCCATTTCATGTATGGTGTATGGTGTAGGACAGATGTTCGTTGCTTAACCAAAATAGCCTCATGAGGCAAAGGAGGAGAGCTATTGAGCCTGTGAGCTAGAGATGCCCCCACCATTGTTCAACCTCTTGGTAGGGCCAAAGCACCATGAGAATGAAAAAGACTGCATATACACAATACATTTAAAGCACACCCTACTAAAAGAAAAGAAGTCCTGGGAACTGTAGTTTATTCACACAGAGCTACAGTTCCCAGCACTTTTAACAAGCTACAGATCCCAGAATACTTTCGGGAGTGATTTAAATGTACAGTGTGTCTACAGTCACAATGCAAAGCACAATTATAACTAACTTGGCCACTATTGCTTTAACTGCTGCCTAGAGTTTTCAAATGCAACGAATAAGTTGAGCAGAATGTGGGACTGTCATACCGGAAGATAAAAGAAGATTCCTGCAGGAGTTTGCATGTTTGTTTTCATTTCACCAGGATGGCCCTCCTAATTAAATTAATTCAAAGCTGTAGGAGCAGCAGGAAGGCTTTTGAAACCTCCCTGCCTCTTTCCCCATCCTTTTCTCATGATCCCACTGCCTGTAATTAGGAGGCCTTTGCAGGAACCTGGTGTCAGATGCCTCCGCTTTGTTTCAAGGCAGAATACACGCTTCAAAATAGAAGGGGTGAAAGAGATGACTCTAATCTTGCAGATCCTCTGCTTTGCCTGGTAACAGCCATGAATTATGTATACCACCAGCTTCCTCTCATTCCTGCAGCCTTGGAGAATGAGGGCAGCGGCATGAGTCTGCGCTTTTCTGCTTTAGAGGCCCCGATGCGACAGGGTGAGGTGAGGTGAGATGCATCAGCAGAAAGAGGCAATAGTTGCCAAAGCCTGCAATCCTAAACAGAGGCTCCCTTCAGCCCTTGGCAAGGAGCTGTATCTGCACCTCCAAAGCCGAGAGGGACCATGGACCAGAAACTCAAAAGGTTGCTTTTTGATGAATTTCACACTCTGCCAGTGACTTCCTCCATGGCCATCAGGGCCAGATCTAATCTACTCTGTCTTCCTTCCTTCTCCATCAATCTGCCTGCCTGCCTCCCTCCCCTCCCTTGTGCAGCCACCCAGAGCAATGGAGAACTGGCCTGGGGGCGTGGAGATGGACAGGCAGGCTCTGAACCAGAGTGGAGAGGTGATTTGGGGGCCTGAGCTCTTGGTGTGCGGGACACACACACACACACACACACACACACCCCGTGGCCAACCCCTAAGCACATCCCTGATCCTAAGCTCACTTACTTGGGAGTAACTCATGGAATTTAACTGGACTTGCTTCTGAGTAGACATAGTTATGAATGCAGGGAAATAGATAAGAAGACTGTGCTGTGAACCTCTCCCTGTGCCCTTCCTGGGCTGAGCAGGCAGTCCATCCCAACCAAAACCCATCTGCTATATTAGGAACATAGGAAGGTGCTTTATAGCAAGTCAGGCCACTGTCCACCTAAGTGAGTACCGACTACCCTGACTGGGAGTGGCTCTCCAGGGTTTAAGGTAGGGAATATTTCTCAGTCCTACCTGGAGTTTCGGAGGAAAGGCAGGCTGGTGAAGGTTTTACAGGAGGGATGGGCAGTCTCTCAGTCTTTCCTTTTACTAGTCTTAAATCCTTAAATATATATATCCCTCTCTCTCACACACACACATACACACACACACACAGAGAGAGAGAGAGAGAGAGAGAGAGAGAGAGAGAGAGAGAGCTAATTGTTAATTCCATGCTTCCAAATGCTGAGTTTAGGCTCACAGGCATAAGTAGCTTTTTCATGTTGCTTCAGTACAGCTGCCCTCAATGCAATATTTTATTTACAATGTGTTGCAGAAACATTCATAAAGAGGGGAGAAAATATATGGTTTCTATTGCTGTTACTTACTTGACACAGTAATTTATCATCCAGACTCCGCTTTCAGCAAGGGCTGCATTTTGAGCTCTTTATCTCATTAATCTCCAGTAAGATGTTATCTGCAATCTTTCTGGTAAGCCTAGTTTTTGTATAATAAGGGAATCCACAATGATTAGCGGATGGGTCCAATTTTATTTGCAGCACTGGTGTGCTGGATACATTATTCTATTAGACACCCCCCCCCCTTGAGCTTCAGAAATTGTAGACTGATTATTACTGTTGCTAGCAAAAGGGGCGGGGGAGAATAATAAAATTAGAGGGTATAGCTAACATGCAGCTAATCACTTTTTTGCTTTTTCAAACAGACAACAGATTAGATTCATAGAGGCAACATCTGTAGCAGCTGTGTGGCTGTATATGTTTATCCTGGATATAAATCAGATGGAGAAAAATTTAAAAGGTATCCCTTAAGGCACAAAAGGGCTCTGGCTTTGAATCAGTTAGCAGCACTCCCACAAGGGAACCAGAAATGTATTTTGAAGGGTTTTGTTTCTTTTGTAATGGGAAATTACAGTAAAATAATCTTAGCAGGGCTAGCACTTTGATGGGAAGATAGATGAAGCAAAGAACTGGTGTCTGAGTGATACAGCAAGGCTTAAAATTATTTTGGCCCTAGCAAAAGGGAAATCCATACTCCAGTTGTATGGACTGACATGGTCTGGGCTGCCACTGTGTAGACTCCATTGAGGACAAGGCCAGGTTGAAGTGGTTGGGGACTCTGATGCAGTTCCCAGAATAGGTCCCCTTTCCCTCAAAAATGAATGCATGAAAGAAGATACCAGAGAATACATTTTGATATATCTTAAAGACTGAGAAATGTATTTTTTACATTATTCTATACATATTACATGGACTACCAGAAATACTCTGATCAAGGGCAGCTTCAGAACTCTCAGCAAAACACAACGAAAAACATACCTATCCTTCTAATGGGTGTAGAGGTGAAGAGGAGGAGGAGGAGGAGGAGGAGGAGGAGGAGGAGGAGGAGGAGGAGGAGGAGGAGGAGGAGGAAGCAGTGGCGTAGTTAGCTCCCCGGCCGCCCGGGGCAGCAAACCCGAAGGCACCCCCTGGGGGGAGCAGGGTGTCCGTCACGTGCATGCGTTGCATGTCACGATGCATGCGTCATGGCACATGACACATGCACGCACAGGAGGGATACGACACGGCGCCACAGCAGGCAGCAGCGGGCGGCGTCCGGCAGGCCTCCCCCTCTCCCTCTGGCCCTCCCTCCGCCCGGTCCTGCTCGCCTGCCGCCTGGCTTTCTTCAGGGCCATTGTGGAGGCGGGCAAGGGCCGTAGAGGAACCAGGCTCGAAAGCCGCTGGAGCTCTTTCCACAGTGCACCCCGGCCTCGCCTCCACATAGGCAGTGAGGGGCACTCGCAGCAGCGGCCGTCAGAGGTGGTCACCCCCATCCAGCCTGCTGCCCCCCGCCCAGCCTGCCGCCCGGGGCAGCATGCTCCCCTTCGCCCGCCCCCCCCAATTACTACGCCACTGGGATGAAGAAAGCTCAGACTTGCAACCATGGGCCTAGTTGCATTTACACCATCCTAAATCTAGTCATGATTTAGGAGAAGGCCCAACTCCAGTTTTAGTTGAGCACTCAGCAAAGTGCCTTTTCATAGAGCCCTTCCTACACAGGTGGGCCTTGGGAAGTTTTACGTGATGGTGGTTGCAACAGGCAACAGCAACACTGCAATCCAGCAGCAGGGAGCAGCCACTCAGATTCCCAGTGGCGCCCTGGAGCAGTGGGAAATACCCAGAAAACTGAGAGGGCAGGAGGAACTGAGTGGTATACCCTGGAAAAAGGGATGGGTGGTTGGGTAGCACAGTGACCTGGAGCATTCCACCCTAAAGCATTTTATTTCCAAATAATTACACAGAAAAGGAAGCCTTCTGCAGACACCACTTCTCTCACTGCTGTGAGAGGGAAAAGATGTAGCTCAGTTGTGGAGCATCTGCTTTGCATGCTGAAGGTCCCAAGTTCGGTTCTTGGCATCTCCAGGTCAGGCCTGAAAAGACTCCTACCTGAAACCTTGGAGAGCTGCTGCTGCTAGTCCATGCAGGCAATACTGAGCCAGATGGACCAACAATCTGACTCGGTCTCCCTATGCTCCTGTGAGAAGCTTCAACCTTCCCTGCAACTTTCAGAATTACAGGAGTGCTGTCCAGTGCTGATCTAAGCTGGTGCCTTCCAATGGTTTTGAACCACAACTCCCATGAGCCCCAGCTAGCATGGCTGATGGAAATTGTAGTCCAAATTATTTGGAGGCAGCATTTGAAACTTTTAGGCATGTTTTGCGACAATGAATTTCATTAGCGTGAGCAGTTTCTGAGCTCTGCGTGCAGTTCTGCACCAAAGATTTCAGATTAAAACTGCAGAGTGGAAGGAAAAGAGGACCTTTTTCTGCCTCTCCACTTACAGCTACTCTCTGAAGACTGGAAAAGAGACCCTCTTAAGAATATTAGGGGGTCAGCCAGGGGAAGCTTGGCTTTGTTTTTTTGTTTTTTGCAATCTTCAGATGAGAGCTAATATGAAAAATGAATATAAGATTTTAGCTACAGTTCATTCATTTCCAGCTTTGTATTCTTGTTATATTAAAAAAATGTGCCTGGACATTCTGTTGTTGTGTCCATGACCCAACAAGCTCCTAGCTTTCATAGCTCAGTTTCTAACACTGTCTGGAGGGCATCAGCTTGGGGAAAGGCTGATCTTAAAAAATCTCAAAGGAAGACAACATGAATAAGTATCATGAACATCTGCATGGCACACAGAAGGTCCCAGGTTCAATCCTGGCATCTCCAGGTAGGGCTGGGAGACACCCTGGTATGAAAGTCTGGAGAGCTGCTGCCAGTCAGAGAAGGCAATACTGAGCTAGATGGACCAATGATCTGATTGGGTAGAAGGCAAATGCCAATGTTTCCATACTCCTAAACCAGTGGTGGACTTTGGTCTCTCAAATATCAGTGGCATAGCTGCCAAGTTTTCCCTTTTCTCGCGAGGAAGCCTATTCAGCATAAGGGAAAATCCCTTTAAAAAAGGGATAACTTGGCAGCTATGATCAGTGGTACAGTCATACCTCGGGTTAAGTATGCTTCAGGCTGAGTACTTTCAAGTTAAGTACTCTGCAGACCCGTCTGGAAATGATTAATCCACTTTCCATTACTTTTCAATGGGAAAGTTTGCTTCAGGTTAAGTACAGACTTCTGGAACCAATTAAGTACTTAACCTGAGGTACCACTGTACACTAAAAATTGGTGCTCCTCACCCCATTCTACAGCACTGTTGTAGCGTCCCCTGTAGCACGGCAGTAGGGTAGTGAACCAGCTGCACTACCCTAAAACCACCTCTGCATAAACACATGTGTGAATTCAACTAGCCACAGGCTGCTTTGCTTGTGGGTGGGCAGTATAGAACAGTGCCCTGACCAGGGTGGTCTTCTGCAGCTTGTTTCAGGTGACCCCTGGTGGCTCAGCCAGTGTTCACAGACCTTGCAGGAGTTAATAAAAACAGCCATGCTTGACACTATTGTACGACTGCAGCAGATAACAGGTCAGCTGATACTTGTTCTCTTTAGAAAGGGTTTTGCCTTGCAGCTAGAATCCCGTATCTTGATTCCACCCAGCCCCACCCAAGCCAATGCTGTAAGCCCAGACATTGCACCAAATGATGTCAGCTTTTCCCTCCCCCACTTTCTGAGTCAGAGAGAGAGAGAGAGACGCAGAGAAAGACTGATATGAATTTATGTTTCCAGAAATGAAGTGGGGAGACAAAGGGGGTGAAGTCTGTCTGAAGAGCAGGAGCCTAGGGCTGCATCTTAAACAGGGTGTGGCCAATCCGGTTACTGCAGTCTGTGCTGCAATGAGGTTTTACATCCCCCCTAGGACCTTGATCTTCCGTTAACTCTCTCTGCACCAACAGGAACAATACTTTCTCAGACTAGCTAATTGTTTTTTTAAAAGACTGGAAGCAGGTATCTGAGCTCAGAGAAGCACAGATCTTTAGAGCAACGGAAGAAGGGGAGGAAGGTGTTGCGTTGCTGGGAGATACTGAACTGACAAGCAACTGCATTTTCATAAAGTGATAGCTCACCTTTCTGTTTCTGCTGAGGGTAGACAGCCCCTCCCTTGGTGAAACATTCCCCATCCTCCCACATCATCTTCACAACAACTGACCCAAGCAGTGATGTCTGGTGCCTAGTAGGATAGAAACATAGCTGCCAAGTTTTGCCTTTTCTCGCAAGGAAGCCTATTCAGCATAATGGAATTTCCCTTTAAAAAAGGGATAACTTGGCAGCTATGGTAGAAAGCAAATGAGGCCGAGGGGAGGAGAAACCAGAGCCAATGGCATGTGGAGCCCAGAGCAAAGAAGAGGCAGTCAACTAATTCTACTTTTGCTTCCACCTTCTTTCCTGCTGAGTTCTACAAGGGGTGACACTGAGAAGGTAGTGCCACCCCCTGGATTGGTTGCAAGTAAGAAGGCATGTATTTGGGGGCTGGCCAAAGGGAGACTGAGGGTGGTGGGACAGTGCTCCACTTGACCTTAAATATCAGCCTCCACTGGGTTCAAGGTCACCCAAATAAAATTTGCTGAATGGGGATATGAAAACAGGTCTCTCTTGTCCTGGCCTGCTAGCTGTTCAACAGTGGAAGAGAGTGTCATGGCACCCCCTGAATTAAATTAAATTAAATTAAATTAAATTATACTTCACCACAGGTTCATGAGCCATACTGGAGTAAACTAAAGGCCCATCTAGCCCGGCATTCTATTTTTGACAATGGCAATGGTAACCTGCTTTTAAACTTAGAGGCCCCAATAGGAAATATTCATTCATTCATTCATTCATTGCATTTGCCTTTCCCCCCCCCCAAGGAGCACAAGGTGGTATACGTGGTTCTTCCCCTCCTCAATTTAATCCCCACAATAACAAGGTAGGTGAGGCTGAATGTCAGTGACTGGTCCAAGGTCACCCAAGTGAGCTTTATGAACAGATGAGGATTTGTACCCGGCACTCCCTGGCCAAACACACTAACATTCTTTGTTTAATTCCCCTTTAAAGTCATTGAAGCCATTGGCCAGCACAACTTGTGGCACAGTGAATACTAGAACCCAGGGTTGTCCTGTGAAGCTGATCTTTGGGAGACTCAGGAAGACAGGCAAGTTCCTAACACAAGATGGCCATCAATGTGGACATCTCTAAAAGGGAATTGGGCAAAATTTATGCAGGAGAAGCTTATCAATGACTCTGAGTTGTTATTTTTATATATTTCCTCCATTATCAGAGTCAGTGTGCTTCTGAAGACCAATTGCTGGGGAGCATGAGCAGGATAGCGCTATTGGCCTTGGTCCAGTATACCTGAAGGAGCGTCTCCTCCCCCATCGTTCTGCCCGGACACTGAGATCCAGCGCCGAGGGCCTTCTGGCGGTTCCCTCGCTACGAGAAGCCAAGTTACAGGGAACCAGGCAGAGGGCCTTCTTAGTAGTGGCGCCCACCCTGTGGAATGCCCTCCCACCAGAGGTCAAAGAGAATAACAATTACCAGACCTTTAGAAGGCATCTTAAGGCAGCCCTGTTTAGGGAAGCTTTTAATGTTTGATGGATTTCTGTATTTTAGTATTTTGTTGGAAGCCGCCCAGAGTGGCTGGGGGAACCCGGCCAGATGGGCGAGGTATAAATAATATATTATTATTATTATTATTATTATTATTATTATTATTATTATTATTGCACTCATGTCCTCATCATGGGCTTCCCATGCGCATCTGATTGGCCACTGTGAGAAAAGGCTGCTGGTCTGATTCAGCAGACGCTTATAATGTCCTTCTGACTTCTGTCTGCCTTGAATATACTGCCTGTTTATATCTCAGGGTGATAGAATTAGGTGATTTATTTTAAAAAGCAAAAAAAAAACCTACTCTTGTTTCTCTGCATCATGCACACTGTGATTCTAAAATGCTCCGTCATGCCCTCACTTGGATATCTTTTGAAGAAACCAAAAAAGTCCCATACATTTTATGCATCCTTCATAGAAGCACTGGCAGAGGAGTGCGGGGGGAGCACACCGTCCCGGTGGGGTGCCATCACGGCTGCTCCCCAGCCCACGCCGGGCGCCACACCCCCACAGGTGGCATGCCACACCCCCGCGGTGCGCACCAGCCCCGCCCCCCGCCTGCTCTCCGTCCCCTGGTGCCAGAGTATGAAGCTCTGCCACTGCATAGAAGGTGTTCCAGTGCCCTTGATCATTGCCCTTGAAGAGAAGGTGGGATTCAAATACAGTATAGTGCACAATAATCATCAGTAACATTTCACAGCTCTTACTGGTGGGGCTGTTGCTGAAGCAGGAGTCTGAAGCAGATCTCCCCGTGCAAATTTATCTCCATTTGCAGAGGTTGCTTGGGAGTTGCAAAAGACACAAGAAATTGTTATGCAGACATTATACCAACTGATTGATCAATACCTTAAGTAGTCCTTGCTATTAGGATTCTCTCTCTCTCTCTCTCTCTCTCTCTCTCTCTCTCTCTCTCTCTCGTTATATATATACATCCACTGACAAGAAGCAAATGCAAAACTCTACCTTTGGGGTGACCTTTTGGTAACTTTTGGTGTGTGTCTTGCAGAACCCTTAAAAGCAGAAACCCTTCAAAGTGCAAACCCTTATATCTCTGCTTGGAGGTAAGAACCACCGAGTTCAATAGGGCTTACTCCCAGGTAACCTATATACAGTGGTACCTCTGGTTACGAACTTAATTCGTTCCGGAGGTCCGTTCTTAACCTGAAACCGTTCTTAACCTGAGGTACCACTTTAGCTAGTGGGGCCTCCAGCTGCTGCCGCGTTGCCAGTGCACGATTTCTGTTCTCATCCTGGGGCAAAGTTCTTAACCCGAAGTACTACTTCCGGGTTATGAGAGTCTGTAACCCGAGGTGTTTGTGAACCGAGGTACCACTGTACTAGCAAAGTCAGAGCTTAACACTTGAAGCACATTTGGCACCAGTCAGCTAAGCTCCCATTTTTGATTACATACACAGTTTGAGGACTTAAGTTTGTGAAGTGAGACAATGGAAATGGAAAAGGATGCAGGATTCTAATCAAGCAGTATCATCCTCAGCATCATTGCCTGTATTATGTTCACAATTTTCTAGGCACTAAACAAATATTAAAAATGACACAGGTTTCCTATCTAAAAGCCATGATACAAAAGGAAAAATCAGAGGAGGGAAGAGAAAAAAACAAATTCAGGATCTGAAATTTTTCCCCAAAAAAATCAATTTCCATCATTTCAGACAAAATGTCTCAAACTCATTAACAACAAAAACAATTAAATGTGTAAGAACTATTCAAATTCAGTGCAGATAAGAATAAATATCTCCACTTAAGAGGTTTGTGGGGAAAGGAAGGCCTTCCTTTGGCTCAGAAAACACAGTAGAAACAGTGCCTTTTCTTGAGCATCAAAGTGACCGAGAAGAGAAGGCATAGCAGCCCTACCTTAACCTAATGTGACTGAATCCCAGATCAACCCCAATTGCCCCTGCTTGGTCCTAGATCTGGGATTCAGTCGGTGTTGGGGCACAGTCCTAGATGGTGCTCATTTGTCTGCACTTGCCTCAGAACATCTGAATGATGATCAAAACCTAGAATCATAGAGTTGGAAGAGCTTAAAGGCCTCCATGTTCTGATCAGTGTGTGTGTTCTCCATTTTGGATGTTGCTGTGTGCTTGGAGAAGTGACTGCTTAGTCACAGTCACTTGGGACTAACTTCTTTATGGAATAGTTCTAGTTGTTATGTAACCTAAGCCTGACTTCAGGGATACGTCTGTGAACCTGAATGAATCTGTGAGTAAACTACTTTTATATTAACGTTAATCAGATTCTTGTTTTTATTCATAGAATCATAGAATCACAGAGTTGGAAGAGACCACAAGGGCCATCCAGTCCAACCCCCTGCCAAGCAGGAAACACCATCAAAGCATTCCTGACAGATGGCTGTCAAGCCTCCACTTAAAGACCTCCAAAGAAGGAGACTCCACCACACTCCTTGAACCAGAACCACCTGAAGACCTTAAACACCTGAACCAGAATGCTAATTTTTGGTAGTACACACAAATCTCTTCACCTGTCTTGATGTCTTTCTGGTCTAATAAAGGTGTTATCTTTGCAATTGAATTTTGCGGTTTTCTTACCAGCTTTTACTTCTTGCATGACAGAGATAAAAGGATTGTGGATCTTCCCAAAAGGTTTAGTCTGAGTATAAGAAATCAGCCATTTCACCCAGCTCGTCACTCAGCTGAATGCAGTTATTCTCACCTAACTTGTGTGTGCATTATTCACTTTGACACTGCAGAAAAGAAACAGCATACCGTAGCTGTTCAAGGATGTGACACAAACAACAACCTACACTCAGATCTTTCTCTATAAGATTTGGGAAGAAAGGGAAGAGTTTTCCAGTCTCAGGAAGAGTTTTCCAGTAATCAGTTATTTCTTTCAAATTCCAGGCACGATAAAAGGGATTAGCTTTAGGGATCAGAGCATGACTGGTTTTTGAGGGGCAAGAGAGGGAGGCATATTCCTCAGCCAAAACTTTACTTCCAGAATTTAAAAGGAGAGCCTGACTTTTCCCAGCTGGGGAGTAAGGTCAGCCAGATCTGTTCATTTCAGTCTTAAGCCTTGTTCTCCACATTTCTATATCAGATCAAGATATTATTATTTTTTAAGTATGCTATTTTGCCTAATATACACATTTTTGTAAATCACTTTCCCCTAAATAAGGCATGTTTCTCCTTAATCTTCTTCCTTGCCATTCTTTTCCAGCTCAGATTCCCCTCCCCAGCAACTTTTGCTGATAAAAGAACAGGAGCTGATGGAAAGTTGGCAGACTAATATTAGCTGGGAAGCTCTGCCCTTAATCACAGGAGAATCAGCAAGTAAAGAAGAGACACTCTGTACATGCTTAGAGGCATTCTCCTTCATCTCTCTCTCACACACAGGATCGGTGCAGAATCCTAACATTTGGAGCAAATCCTGGTCTCTGATATATTGCTAAGAGATTCAATTCTCCCATAAAAACCCAGTGCTTCTTCTTTTTTTTTTACTGATTCACCCAATGAGGCCTGCTTTTAATGACTCAGCAATTTTTGCAAGGGTCGTGGTTTTTGGTTTCTGAAGGTACATCAGGGACATTCGGCAAATTGAGCAAAGAGATCAAGCCCATTTGACAAATGCCATTAAATCTGTGCCTGTGGTTAGTGAGCAAAGGTCAGTAGTCCAGGGAGCTGCTAGCAATCTGCAGTCTAGTAAAGTGGATTTGCGATTCCTCATTTATGGAGCCACTGAGCCCTTCTCAGTTTTGTATGATCATGACTGGTCCAGAGTTATCTCACATCGCCATCTAGGGTTCACTGTATGCAACTATTTGCCTTCAAAACCCAGCTGCAAAAGTAATGTGGTATGCATGTACAGTATGTATGTATTTTTGAGTAGATTTCCTTCCCTTTGGACCATACTGATAACACTGGAAGAAATTCTGTAGGACTTTCTGCATCAGTAAGTTTTATTTCTCTGTGACTTGTGACCAGGCTGGGACTCTGAGGCTTGACTAGCCATCAATTGCCTCTGAAGGCTGGATGTGGAGGTTTCATGTCCAATGCTCTCCTACTATTCCATTTATTTCCCCTGCATGTAAAAGCTAGTCTGTCAGGACTTCTTCTATGTATATGTACAGCACAAATATACAAATATACAGATAGAGGTTTGTCCTCCAACCACAGCCTCAAATTATACAATAGACCACATGATAACACCAGGGAAAATGGAATTGCAGTGAGGGAAGGAAGAATTGAATGTAGCAAAACTGGAATCCTGAACTGAACCACTCCATACTGCAACATTTTGTTGTTGTTGCTGTTCAATTCATGTGACGTTTATGCTGGCTGGCTTGCTGAGGCCTCTCCCTCGTCAGTGGTAGCATGATGAGGGGGGAGTCCATTTCTAAAAAACCATGCTCTAACCATAGAATCATAGAGTTGGAAGGGGGGGTATCTAGTCCTGCTCCCTGCAATGCAGGAATATGCAGGTGGCCCATAAGGGGATTGACCTTGACACTATGGTAACCAACTGAACTACCAGTGAAAGCAGTTCAGGATCAGCCTAGGAGAGAAAAGGCTTTTCCAGGTAGTTTAAAAAAATGAATCTGAGGATGCAGACAGATGTTACCCATTTAAAAATAGCTTGCACGACACTGCCAATTTTTCCTTGCAAAATGCAGCCACAGGATAGCATTGAATGTCTTCTAGGTTGCATACTCAGCCCATATACAATAATTTCCCTTCCATTTTAGGATTCTGTCTGTATGGATAGCTCAGTGGGTTAGAGCATGGTGCTGATAGTGCTAAGGTTGCAGGTTCGATCCCCGTATGGGACAACTGCCTATTCCTGCTTTGCAGGGAGTTGAGCTAGACAATCCTCAGGTTCCCTTTCAATTTCATGATTCTCTGATTTTATCATTAATTGCTGAATGGCTCGTTTGTTTTACACTTTTGTTGATTGGTATTTAATTTGTCTTGATACTCAGATACAGTCCCCCTTTTGTTCTATTTTCCATTCATTTGTTGTAATTCATTAGTTTAGTCGTGTCCGACTCTTCGTAACCCCATGGACCAGAGCATGCCAGGCACTCCTATCTTCCACTGCCTCGCTCAGTATGGTCAGACTCATGTTGGTAGCTTCGCGAACACTGTCCAACCATCTCATCCTCTGTCGTCCCCTTCTCCTTGTGCCCTCAATCTTTCCCAGCATCAGGGTCTTTTCCAGGGAGTCTTCTCTTCTCATGAGGTGGCCAAAGTATTGGAGCCTCAGCTTCAGGATCTGTCCTTCCAGTGAGCACTCAAGGCTGATTTCCTTCAGAACGGATAGGTTTGATCTTCTTGCAGTCCATGGGACTCTCAAGAGTCTCCTCCAGCATCATAATTCAAAAGCATAATACCTAAATGAATAAACAACCTAATTTGTATAAAGCATCTGTGTGGCTCAGTAGGCCTATGCAATATTATGCAGAAATCTGGTGCACTCCATAAAATAGGGGTGTGGATCTCCAGATGTTGCTGGACTTTGACCTCCTTCATCCCAGCCACCATGGCATGATAGAGTTGTAGTCCAAAAACATATGGAGGTTGCAAGTTGCCCAGGTCTACCCCATGAGACCTCCAGGTAGAGGGTGGTAGATAAATTCAATCAATCAATCAATCATAAGCATGACCCAGAATTATCCCAAATCATTGGGGTTTCTGTGGAAGATGAGTCAATACAGAAAGAGATTCCTTAAGGATAAACTTTGAAAACCATTGTTCAGTCATGACTTGAGGGTCATAGGAACATTGAGGTGGCATGCAACTCTATCTTCAAGCGGTTGAGAGATTCCAGAGGTCCTAGGTGTTTACCCAGGGTTTGGTTTCCTCAGAATGAGGGATAGCGGAGACTACGGTGTCTTTAAACTATATGGTTTATTTACACATATATACAGTACAACCTGAGTTTACGATGGAGAGGCTTACAGCATTAACACCCCAGAAAGTCTTGCTCCTCCCATGGCCACAACCTTGGATTTAAGCAGAAACCAAGCTTGTCTGTCACTCTCAGGCGGTAAACTTAATATTCTTCTTCCACAATCTTTCCCAATCCTCCGTCATGATATTGTGCCCCACATCTTTCACCCAATCAATCATTACAGATTTCACCTGTTCATCTTTTGTATGCCATTCCAACAATAAATAATACATTTTCGAAAGATTTTTTGTCTTAGACTCTAAGAATTCTGTCTCCAATTTGGATTTTTTTTACTGAAAACTAACTTTTTTATCCATTTTAAACATTTCATTTATCTGATAGTATTGTAACCAGTCATTTACATTATTCTTCAACTGTTCATATGTTTGTAATTTAAAATGATCTCCTTCTTCCACCATTATACAGTATCTTCATACTTTAACCACTTGGTTTCCATATTTAATTTTTTTGGGGGGGGGGGCTTAGCCTCTAAAGGTGAGATCCACCGGGGTGTTCTCCTTTCTAGAAAATCCTTATATCTACACCACACATTATACAATGATTTTCTAATTATATGACATTTGAAACCTTTGTGGACCTTTATCTTATCATACCACAAATATGCATGCCAACCAAAACTGTTGTCGAAACCTTCCAAATCTAAAACATCAGTGTTTTCCAATAAAAACCATTATTTCAACCAGCAAAAGGCTGCTGCCTCAAAATATATCTCCAAATCTGGCAATGAGAAACCTCCTCTGTCTTTAGCGTCCGTTAGTAATTTATATTTAATTCTTGGTTTTTTCCCTTGCCAGATGGACCACTGATCCATCTAGATCAGTACTTCCCACACTCACAGGCAGCTGCTCTCAATCTCTACCTGGAGATGCTGGAGACTGAAGCTAAGCTTCTGCATGCAAAGCAGATGCTCTCCCACTGAGCTATTTCCCATCAAACTACATGTGATGCTGCATCATTAGAAAATTTAGCCGGGTTTGTTTTATTAGGAACAGGATTGCTTTTTTTAATCAGGACTGCAACATGCAGTTAAACTTTCCTCCCTCAGCTATAATTCTAATGAAAATTGCACACACATCCTGCACTGCTATAAGCTTTAGAAAAACAGCTCCAACTGATGTGTCATATTATTCATTTTAAGAAGCCTGATGTAGTTTCTAACAATGCATTTATTGTCCCCTGCTTTTTGGCAGGGCCTGGCTTTGAAATCAGCTTGACAGTAGGACTGGCAAGCTATCAGAAGGCCTGGCCTTTTTATCCCTTAAAGGAAGCTTTCCATGGCTTAGAGCTAAATGTAATATAATTTGTATTCTCTTCACTGCTGAAAATTCACAATCTCAAAGAGGTAAATAAATTCCTTTCTTTTGTGACATAATGGTGGCTCGCTGATCCCTCCGGGGTGCCGACTCCAGTGTACAAAATAAATCAGAGTCCAAAATAAATCTTTACAGGGATTTTAAAGGGAAGAATTTAAGTCCAAACTTTGAGAATTTAAAGCTTTCTAAATATATTTCAGGCTTCGGGAAAGGTAACTGCTTCTCAATTCTCTCAATGGGTGAGATCGACTTCAGTATTTAAATCTCCTCCCGTGGCCAATTCCTTCAATTTTTTAACCCAATACAGTGGTACTTCACAAGACGAATGCCTCGCGCAACGAAAAACTCGCAAGACGAAATGCTGCGGCAAACTGCGCTTCGCAAGACGAAAATATTGCAAGATGAAGCGACTCGCGGAACGAATTACTTTCATCTTGCGAGGCATCACTGTATTCAGATTACTCATGGTGCAGTCCTCAAATTTAAAAGTTGCTTTGGAAGAAGTCTTGCAGCTTCGCACTGTCAGGGGAAGCGTCTTTATCTGATGCGCTGGGGTTCTGACTCCCTTGCTCTCAGGGGCTCAAAACAGAACCTTACCGGGGAGGGAGGAGCCCGCTTTTTGCGCCCGCCAGATGACCATGCCTTCAAAATGCTCAATTTGGGGTTCTTTAGGGGGTCCGCTGTGCTGGAGCAGTTTCCCCCATCCCTGACGCGCCAAGGTCCGCTCCACCGAATGGACCTTCAACTGATGGCGGCTCCACGATCAACCAGAAATCCTTCTGTCTTTTAAATAAATAATGATAATAACAATCAATGTATACATTCATTGATATGTTCATTCTTGTCTTTATATGAAAAATTTGCAAGAGTCCTTGTGGATGGAAGGATGGGAGTTTCTATGCGACTTCTCAGATGTTAACCAATTGGTGCTGTTTACAAAAAGCTTTTCTTTACAAGCTTGCAAAACCTGCTAGCCAACCTCTGTACCACAGATGGTGGAAGAAGTCAAATCTGAGTACAGTTGTACCTTGGATCCCAAACACCTTGCAAGTCAAACGTTTTGGCTCCCAAATGCCACAAACCTGTTCTAGTTTGCGAATGTTCTTTGGAACCCGAACATCTGACGTGGCTTCCACTGTTTCTGATTGGCTGCAAGAGCTTCCTGCAGCCGATCAGAAGCCGCACTTTGGTTTCTGAACATTTTGGAAGTCGAACCGAACTTCCGAGGTACGACTGTACATGGCCAGGTACATGTGGAGATGTGTGAAGCTCTGTGCTCTGGTCCCAAGTTATGAGGTCAAACGCAGCACTGTTATAATGGAGACTTGATGGAAGAGCATTGGTTAAGCCCAAGTATGGACATTTCTGCTTCTTAACTTGTACTCTTGGTGGGTAAAAGACATTGATTCTACAGCTATGTCTCTTGGAAAATTCCCAATGCATCTGTTTCTGCTTAGACTTTGGCAAGAAAGGCTGTTGACTTTATTGAGCTAAATAAAGATGGCCAAGAGGTTCAATGTGCAATCAATAGAAGACTCATCCCCCCCCCCAAAAGAGAGATGAAGGCAATAAGGAAGCAGCCTAAACAAGAAGTAAATAAATATATGTTTTATAATGAGGGCATTTATTAGATAAATGCAGTTGGCTGAGTCAATACTGATGTCTTGTTCTCCATGTTGCTTCCACCCCTGTAAAATGAGGGCCTTTTTAGATAATTGGTTTTAGCTCATGCAATGAGGGTAAGAGGGAAAGAAATGCATCTTTCTTGGATTGTTGATTTTTGCCCACATCCAAAAATGAATAGATGCAGTCTTCAGTATCTTGCTGATGGGAAGAACAGCAGCCCATCACCACCAACTGCCCCAAAGATAGTGTTTCCATTGCTCACCTGATGGCTGTGTTCTGCCCCCACTGTTGGAGGCAGTTTTCTTCAGACTACCAGTTGCTGGAAACTGCAGGAGGGGGGAGCACTATGGCACACAGGTCCTGCTTGTGGGCTTCCCACTGAGGCATCTGGTCTGCCACTGTGAGAACAGGATGCTGGACTAAATAAGCCCCTGGCCTGATCCAGTAAGCTCTTCTTATGTTGTGTTGTGAGTTCTCTCTGGGCTATTGGCTAGTACCTGTGACATCTCTAAGGTCAAGTAATACAGCTCTTTCTCTTTCCCAGGTCAGTTTATGTATCTTTTAAACTTTTTTAAAATTGTTAGTAACACTCAAAGGGATATGATGGAGAATAGAAGAGAAAGAAATTGGCTACATAGCCTTCTTCCAATGTCTTTTTATAGCCAATCCTAACATATTTTGAGGATAACAATAACTCTTTCATGAGGGATAAGCCTGACCTCTAAATCAAATATGAGGCAGAAACATAGCTGCCAAGTTTTCCCTTTTCTCGCGAGGAAGCCTATTCAGCATAAGGGAAAATCCCTTTTAAAAAGGGATAACTTGGCAGCTATGGGCAGAAACACTTTTGGCAACAACTTTTAACAGCTGCAGTGGTGATAAACCTGCACCCTGTAGAGCACTGCCAACTTTTGGGTCAGCTTCAAGCAGCTGTGACTTTGGGGATAGAGGATAAACATGAAATGAGCAACCTCCCCCCCCCAAGTTAGCTGCTGCTGTTGATTGCTTTATCAATTTATCAGTTTTAATTGTTTTTTTTCAATTGATAGTTTATGTTTTCAGATGTTATACTGATTTTGTATGTACCCCACTCTGAGATTGTATAATGAAGGTTAGGTCATTAAATATATATAACAAATAACAAATGAATGCTAATTAATTAAAGCCATGGAGATATTTACTATCACAGCAAATTAGGGATGGAAAGCTGTGACACTCCGGATGTTGGACTACAACACCTATGATCCCCAACCACTGGCCATAATGGAATTGGAGTCTAACAGCAACGTCCCTTTCCCTGCAGCCAACCACTGTCACTGTTGCCAATCACACCAATGCAAAAGAGGTATACTGTAGTTGCAGTCGTTGGTTGAAAAGTTGCAGCTGTAACTAGATGTGGCCCTTGGCATGAAAAAGGCCCTCTTGTCTCCCATATCTTACCGTAAGTGTTTCCTAACATGGAAACTGCAGTGATGAGAATTCTACCTTTTAAATATCTGCCTGCCCTGCTTTTGCACAGGGCGGCAACATAAGTTTGTAAGCAATGAATGAAGCTGAAACAAAGACTAAGTTGTATTGGTGAGCGCAATTAGGTTGAGGAGGGTGAGCCTTTTATGTGCCTATTTCGTGCTCTTAATCCTGGGATTCAGCTACATTAAGGAAAGAGACAACGAATTGAATCCGTTTTAAACATGCAACACCAGATGGCGCCAGAGAGCAGGAATTGTTTACAACGACATTTCTCATAGCAAGTTTTTTTTATTTTGTTAAAACGATCTAATTTCTGACTTATTTATAGCGTTTCTTTCCTGTGTTAAGATCCACTCCAGGTTCCTAACACCTCTACCTCCTTAGGAGGTAATACTTGGCCTCAAAAACTTAGAACCTGAAGTTTGTGTCACAAAACATTCATCATCTGCGCCTGTAGGGTTAGTATTTTAAATCATATCCCACGATGGCATCACTTAATGGAGCTTCTGTATTTCCATGTTATATTCAGGCCACGTTCATCCTTGTTATGAAATAAAGCTTTATTTCCCTGCAAGCCTGAACTAAAGTCATAACTCTTCAGGGGTGGGATGTAGATACAGAAAGGAATAAAGGAGGAAATATGGGCAGGGAGCTGCCATTTCATTGCAGAATTTAGCACTTTATGACACGCTGCTACTGCCTTGCTTCAGACATGAAGAATGACTAGAGTCCACAGATAATTCAACACTTGCATAGTTTGTCTTATGATCAGGCATTTGTCTTCACTAGGGAGAGAGAGGCACTATAATCTCTGACTCATATTCAGACACTCTGTAGATGTGCAGAGCAATTCTGCAGAGAAACAGAGACATTGTTTGTCACGATTTACAGTGCAAGCCTGATTATTTCTGCTCCGAAGCAAGTCATATTGAATTCAATGGGACTTAATCCCAAGTAAGTGGGGTTGGAATTGCATCCTCAGTTGCCTAATCATCTACTGCTATGGGTGCAACATACCCACCAGTATTTTCTAATCAACATTTCATGGAAGCCCCCCCTCCATAAGGACCCATTTATGTTAGGGTTGCGCACCAACCACAGGATTTGGTTTTGACTGTGATTTCGCACTTTGGAAAAACAATTTGACTCAGGGTCGGAAGCCAAACCCCAGTTCACAGAAATAAAGTTTAATGCTTCCCACATTGATTTGCACGTGCATGATTGATTACACATGTATCATTCCAGAGTGTGAATGTAAGCAAGCTCACCTTCAGATCTGGGGTGGTGGCAGGCTCCCCTCCTACGTCGGTGGGTGCCAGCAAGCAGAGCTGAGCATCACCAGCTGAATCTGAGCAAACTACTATTTTTATTTTCAACAATGCCATTGAGTGATATATCAGGGGTTGGGGGGGGGTAGTAAATAAACAAACTTTATTTGCATTAGCCAACAGCCATAGCAATGATTGGGGATTTAAATGTGACTCCCTCGGCTCCTTTCTGAAGGAAATCAGCCCTGAGTGCTCACTGGAAGGACAGATCGTGAAGCTGAGGCTCCAATACTTGGGCCATCTCATGAGAAGAGAAGACTCCCTGGAAAAGAAATGTTGGGAAAGATTGAGGGCACTAGGAGAAGGGGACGACAGAGGACGAGATGGTTGGACAGTGTTCTCGAAGCTACGAACATGAGTTTGACCAAACTGCGGGAGGCAGTGCAAGACAGAAGTGCCTGGTGTGCTATGGTCCATGGGGTCACGAAGAGTCGGACACGACTAAACGACTAAACAACAACAAACAACAACCCTCGGCTCCACCTTCCCAGAACTCACTGGGAGCACTGGAAACGTGTTTTTTTAAAGGGGGTCAGCAATGGTAACATGGGAAGCAGCCTTATACTGAGCTTTATGGGTACTTAATACCGAGCTTGATGAACTAATGGTATATCTACAATATTCTCTCTCTACATGGAGATGCTGGGGATTGACCCTGGGACTTTGTGCATGCAAAGCGGGTGCTCTACCACTGAGCCACAGCCTCTTACCTTCCTAGGGCCCTACCAGGGCACTAAGATCCCAGCAGCTGCTCAAGCATGCCACAAGCTGACACCAGGTCTGCTTGCAAAGAACTCCAGCTGCGATTTAACCTTGGCATGGTTGCCTCCACCGCCAGTGTTCTCAGCCGCTCAGCTTTTGAGATAATTAATCCACCTCTGCTAATAAGACTGTTATGATTCCGTTTCATAAGAATGAAATGAAAAAAAGATAAATAGGGTTGAATAAAGATGAATAAAGCAGATTTAGCCAACAAGAATTATTGTCCAGAAGGTTTTTGCAAAAACCCACCAGAGTTCATTGAAGGTTGATGATACATTGGTTACAGGGCAAGCTTCCATGGACTAGAGACCACTTTGTCAGTTAACTGTCCTTCAGAATTTTTGTGTTTTTAGTAGTTTCTGCACTCTCTGCTGCAGCCACAGGGGGGCATGAGATTCATCTCTTCTGCCACTCCTCAAGCTGCCCCCAAAAATTCTTGCACGTTCCACTGGTCATAAATTGGCTTATTTTTGTGTATTTAAAAAGAGAGAGAAAGTATTTGTTTGGTTAACAGCTCAACATGTGATAGGATGTGGAATCCTGACATTCCACATATCTAGGGATGAACACCAAGATTATATAGTAGCCTTCCCCAACCTGGTGCCCTCTAGACGTTGTTCGACTATGAATCTCATCTTTCTTGGCCCTTGACCATACTGACTGGAACTGGTGGGAGTTAGTCTGGAGGACTACAGGTTCTCCTCACAGGTGACGCAGTCCATCTTTGTGCCCCCAAAAATGACGGTGTTCAGACACAAATTGGAGACCTATTTCTTTGCCTTTGAGACATGGATGTCAACTAAAATTTCAGCAGTTGGTATTGCTTTGTGATTTTAGCTTTAGAAATGTATTTTCAAAGAATGTTTTTATTGCATAGATTGTATTTTTATGCAGAGCATTGCCCTGGGTTCCCATGGGAGGAAGGGCAATATAGAAATAAATTAAATTATGTTGTGACGCAGAATGGTCACTTTATTTAGCATTGACTTCCACTAATACTTTGTGCTTACAGGAGTCTGGCTCTGCAGCTTCTTGCTCATTCTTACTTACGCTGTGTTCTGGAAGGATGTGACCCCCTTGTAAAATCACAGCTACATATAAAGCTAATTATAGCATACTCTACAACATTCCTCAAATGAAAATAGGGATATTTCCCACTCCCCACCCCTGCAACTGACCCTCCTCAACCCCACATTTTTGTCACACACCCCTTGAGCATTTCCCACATGGCTACAGTACACACACCCTCCACCATCCTGAGAAAACCCATTGATTCTGATTTGATTTTATTCTTTGGTAGATTTACAAAAACACACACCAATAAATACATTTTAGAAAGGGGCAAGCTTAGATGTGGATGCACAAAGCCTTGGTTTGTGCTCCGCTCCCCCTTTCTTCCTGCCCAGGGCAGCATTGCCCTGCCTGCAGCAGCTCTCCTCCTCCTCAGCTGCTCTCCAGCAGCTGCTACAAGCTGCCTAAGGGAGGAGGCCGGCAGCAGTGGCCATGGAGAGGCAATGGAGAGGCAACAGGGGGCTCCTGCACAGCCACCATTGCCACCGCTGAGAGCAAGCACTGGCTGCCCCTCCTCCTCCAGTTCCATGGTGGCAGCACTGGCAGGGGAAACGGGGGCATTCCAGGATCAAATCAGAAGCTCTCCCTGGGAAATAGAGGCACTTGGAACAGTTGTAGCTTCCCCCAAAGAATCCTGGCAACTGCAGTTTGGAGAAAGATCTGAATGTGTGTTAAAGGGACAGTGTGGATGTGACCTAACAAAACCACAATCTACTGATTGCTTTTATTATAACACTCTCCTTTTATATCTATTTTTCTATCAAAGTGTATGGCTTTGCTTTTGATGTTCGGTCTTTTTGAAGATGACCTACCACCTTTTGAGTCTATGGTTCTAAAATGCTCACTACAAAAGAACAACTGCTCTAGGTGTTTGCTTGTTTTAAATTACTTTCTGCTGAGTTGCCTTTCCATTTGCTTCAACACTTTTAAACTGGAGTGGGGAATTTATTCCAGCTGGTGGGTCCAATCCAGAACACCCCAAAAAAAGCACTATCATGCCACTTTAACATTCATGCAAATTTTCTCAGTTCTGTGCAAATTTTGCAAGCATTTCCCTTCCCCTTTTTATTTATCTCATAAAATGTATACACTGCTCAGTTTGGGGGGGGGGACGACAACTCCAAACTGTTTACAAAAAAAGATAAAACTATAAATTAACACTATAGCAATAATTTACAGCAGTAACTTAAAGTCTACAAAGTGTTAACACAACCACAAATTAAAACTCCCATCAACTTTCTAAATATCTAGGCAGGCTTGTTTAAACAGAAATGTTTCCAGCAGGCACCGAAAAGAATACAGTGACGGTGCCTGCTTGGTATCAATAGGCAGGGAGTTCCAAAGTACTGTATAAAGGCTGCCACACTAAATGATGGAGCACTTACAAATGTGGAGCAGGAATTATCTGACGCCCATAGTAGTGCCAATTCCACTGATCACAGTGGTTGAGTGGGCAAATACGAGGTAAGGTGATCTTATAGGTAAACCAGTCCCAAGTTGTTAAGAAACACCTTGAACTTGGCTCAGCAGCAAATTGGTAACCAGTGAGATCTCCGAGCACTGGTGATTTATGCTGACCTTTACCAATGCACTCTTCCCCATAGGCATTTTTGTATCCCTTGTTTGGCTGGAGAACAGCATCACACAATACTAGAGTCCTTCTCATTGGCTGTCTTACTTTGTTCTGGCAAAGGAGTAAGGGACGGAACATAGGAATTGCAACCTATTTTGAACTCTTCATTAAACTACACTGGTCTGGACATGCTGCATTTTGTTTTTGGCTTTTTAAAGAAAGCCTTTTATGTATATTTGACTCAAGTACAGCCAGCCAGCACACAAAGTATGCTCAGGGCAGCTTTGGAGAAGAAGCATAAGGCAGAATTGCAGGAAAAAGTTGGCCTGTTTGAATAGAAACTGGGCGTATCATTGCAGGATCCCAGCCAGAACAGGGTGACTAACACCTTGTGCATGCAAGGAACCCTTGAGCTACATTTTCCCAACACTGCTGACCAGGTGTTGGTTAGAACTCATACCTTTAAAGGTGCAGTGCATATTTGTTTAAAGAATCCTAAGAGTGTTTCTTCAGAAGGAAGGCCAGATCTACTTATGCAGTGAAATAGAGTTGGGGCCAAATCCTGGTGATGTGGAAGCTGTGGAGCAGCCTTCCTCAAACTCGGCCCTCCAGATGTTTTGAGACTACAATTCCCATCATCCCTGACCACTGGTCCTGCTAGCTACGGATCATGGGACTTGTAGGCCAAAAACATCTGGAGGGCCGAGTTTGAGGAAGCCTGCTGTGGAGGTTATGGAAGCTCATTTTTGAAAGCTTCTCTGCAAGGAGAAAAGTAGCACCTCAAGGAATGAGCTAAGCTGGAGCCTGTCCCCTGCTTTGTGTGTCTATTTATAATGTGAAGGGAGGTTTTAATTGTTCTTGAGCAGCCTTCAAAACTGGCATCCCTCACCTGCAACCTGAAGTGGATTGCTTTATCGCAGGATTCTAGCACTTGATCATGTCTTGATTCTACATGTCTTGATTAAGTCGAAGAGCGAGCTACAAGATAAGCAGGAGGAGGAGGCAGTAGAATTCTGGAATGTACCATTAGGCTGTAGAGGAACGATCATTTGTTTTACTCTTCCAGCCCAAGGACAACTGAGCATGCTCAGTGGGCACATAATGCTCACTGACAGCAAGAATTAAAAGAAAACAGGAAAGAATGCAGGAGGAAGACTGGGATAGGCTGGGGCTGTAACCCTGAACAGGAACATTCCACACTGCAACATTTTGTTACAGGTTCCACTTGTATTCACTAAAATGCACAACCATGTTTGGCTTAGTGAGAGGGATATAGAAGCTTCTGCTGGTTGTGAGGAAGCCACGGCTTTCCCTTCATTTCTTTAAAACCCTGCCTGGAAACAAAGCAGCACCACACAGCAAGAAAGGCTGGCAACAGCATTTTACAGAATGACTTGAATGTCGCCATCCTGGGTCCTCCTGGGTAAAGCATTTCCCTTCTCTTTAAAGCACTGGCCCATGTTTATTCATCATTAGCAAGCCAGGCCTCTCAATCTATTCTCTTGAATTTATGTCTCTCAGCTTAACAGTTGGATTGTGCATATCAATCGCTGTGCATAAATTAGATCAGGATCCTCTGGTAGATCTTTAGGTGATTGGCAGTACAGTAGATCAGTACGGATTTCCGACTCCCAATTGTTTAAAAACGGCCGCTGCAAAATGACTTCTTTAGCCTAACTCGGGCAGCTGAAATGAAGAAAGCTGGGGCAACCCAGTCAGATGGGTGGGGTACAATTATTATTACTGTATTATTTATTTATTTTATATTATTATTATTATTATTATTATTATTATTATTATTATTATTATTATTATTAGGACTGGCTTTTCTTCTCTTTAGAAGAGGAAAGGAAACAGTAGACCACACAGAACTACCATTCTATCTCGCTCCTGCTCTCACCAGCAAGGCTAGGCCCTTCTTCCCTTCACAGAGTTGGCTTGTTTTCCTTTTCCCTCCTCACCCATTTTTCCTTACTTGTTGGGTCTTTTTATACTGTAAGCCTGAGGGCAGGGGCTGCATTATTTCTGTGGATTTGCAAGCTGCTCTGCGGAAGTTTCCCCAGCTATAATCCTTTGTCTAAGGATTGTGAGTATTTCTAGGACGAATGTGAAACTGTGACGCTCCCTTGTTATTTTTACCATTGGATGCTGCATGTTGTTTATGTAATCTTGTTATATATATATTGGAATGTGGTTTTTTTTGTATGTTGTGTTGCTACCGGTATTGCATTGCTATGTTATTATAAGATTGCTTTTGTAGTGTTTGTCTGAAATGCATTCTTGTTTTTGTAGTCTTTGAAATGCATTCCTGTTTGTTGCAAGCCGCTATGAGCATGGCAGAAGCGGCGCACAAATAAATGAATGAATCAGCAAAACTACAGCACACAGGCAGGGGGTTACAGTAGTGCAATCCCACCCTTATCTATTAATGCAATCATGGAATTGTAGAGGTCTACTCAAGTCAGCCCTACTGAGTTCCATGGGGCTTATTCCCAAGTACGGTAAGTTGGTACAGTAGAGCTGAAGGCACATAACACACATAGCTGCCCTCCTAAGGGCCAAACTAGACATTACACCATCCAAGTCATTTTTCTTTTAAAAGTAAATCGAAGTCAGGCTGATCCAGATGGGAACCGAGGCGGTGGGAGGGGGCAGCTTCCACCCTTTACCTCCCTGCCATTTGCATGGGAAGGCAAACTCCCTTCCTTGGAAGTCCTGGAAACTCAGCCTTTGCCGGAATCCAGGTAAGGCTGCTCTCCTCGCGAGCGCTTTCCTGGGAGTAAGTCCCATTCCGAAGCTGACTGCCGGGATGCCGTAGGACTGGGATCCTTCTTCCCGAGGAAGCCCGGGGGTGGGGGGTGGGGGGTGGAGGCTGCCCGCCCGCCCGCCCTTCCCCGTCGCGGGCAGCAGGGCGGAGCAGGTGATCCCTCCCGGCGGCGGCGGCGAGTTCCCGCCCCTGCGCTCTGACTCGGCGGCGGCGGCGCTGCTGCTGCACCCAAGGGCCGCCCGGACGCAGCAGGGCAGGAAAGTTCCTCCCTCGACGGCGGCGCCCGGCGGCTGCTGGAGGGCAGTTCAGTGGCGGAGAGGGCAGCGCCGCGGGCCGGATCCCGCCCCTGAGCATGGCGGCGGCGGCGGAGCCGGGAGCCCCGCAGGCCGGAGGGGGCTGACTTGGAACCGCCTGCGGGCGAGCGGGGAAGAGGCAGAGAGCGAGCGAGCGAGCAAGCAAGCAAGCGGGGAGGGGATCCCTCCGCCATGGCCCGCTGGATCCCTACCAAGCGCGAGAAGTACGGTGTCGGTGAGTGATCGCAGGCAGAGGGATTTCTCTCCCCCCCTCCCCTTACTGTACTTGCGGTTCCCACGTGCAACAACACGCGTGCCGCCTGCCTCTTCTTCCTTGGCCCGGGTCGTGGGGACGCGGCCAGCATCATCTTAATTAACCCTCTGCTTGCTTGCTGAGTTTCCTTCCCAGTATTTCCCGCTCTCCTCGACCTTGGTAAGCCCATCCTACGGCAGAGCTCCCCCACCCCCAAACAACCGTCTCAGATCAGATACCCCCCCCCCTCGGTTGTGTGAATGGTTACATTTTTCTACGCTGGTCGGCTCAAAAACACCACCCATTGAGTTCAATGGGCCTTACTCCCAGAGAAAGCGTGTTTAGGATCGCAGAGCGTTTGGGGAAACGTTAACTCCACCATGGCTCTTTAACTCGGGAGGAATAAAGCTTTCTTCTTCCTTCTCTCTCCACACCCCCTTTTCTTCTTTTAAAGTTTCTGGAGGAGAGCATTCAAGATCCTTTAAGCTGATTGGTTACCCATTAACACCTTTTTCTGATCTGTCATCCCGCCTGGATGGGGAGAGAGAGGTGGGTGGATTCCCTCTGCTCCACACCCAAAGGGACCTCTGATTCACGCTGCTGGAGGGTTGTAAATGTGGAATAAGGAAGCATTTAGCTCCTCTGAATGAATTGACTTGGAGGGCAGTGCCCTGGGGGTGGGGGTGGGGGTGTAAGCCAGCATGTTCTTCAGAAGTGTGCATGCACACCAATGACAAACTTAGTTGATCTCTAAGGTGCTACTGGAAGGAATTTTTTTATTATTTTGTTTCGACTACGGCAGACCAACACGGCTACCTACCTGTAACTTGTTCTAACAAAAGTCATTCTGGCCCTTTCTGCTTTGATGGTCTGCTTATGGGTCTTTTCCATAGAAGTCATCCTTTCCAAGTTAAACTGTCTTGGAACAAGGGCATTTTTTTCAGCCAGAACTCACCAGAACTCAGTTCCGGCACCTCTCAAGTGGGCGCCATTGCCATTATAAGAGAACAAGGGAGGCGTTCATGGGGAGTTCCGGCACCTCTTTTTCTAGAAAAATGACACCTTTTTCAGATCTGGGACTTGCATTATCATCATCATCAATAATACCTTTGCCCTCAAAGCAGTTTACAGATAAAATAAGAACAGCTAAAAACATATGGGAGAAATCATTAAAAACAATTAAGCATTAATAGAGTTAAAAATGTACTGTATACAGCACGTGTATAAATACACACACAATTTCTTAGAAACTTACAATCACAACAGAATTGGCACTGCGCCAGCCCCCTCATTAAAAGTAGACATCCACCTGTGTGCCCATTTCTGAATATCTCTATTTATACCAGTGTGTCTCAAACTTGGGTCTCCAGCTGATGTTGGACTAACCCCCCCCCCCAACATCCCTGACCACTGGTCCTAGCTAGGGATGATGGGAGTTGTAGTCCAGCAACAACTGGGGAAATACTGATTTGTACAATATATTGATGCATTCTTGTGACTAACCCTCGGTCAGGCTGTGATGCCTAGTGGTGGGCCTTTTATGCCCGGTGAAGACTAATGTCTGTGGCACTCCACATGTTGTTGGACTCCAACTCCCATCAGCCCTGTGCTGGCTGGGAGTTGGAGTTCAACAGCATCTGGAGAGCCCCAGATTCCTGCCTTAAGAAAAATCCATTGTGACCCAAGTGTTTCCCTCTATTCTCAATGGTGTAAGAGTTGGTTGAGGTTGCTCAGTAAGGCGCTTTGTATGTGCTCAGAGACACTTCACATGTTCTAGTGCAGAGTGCTTAAACTGTAAACAGGTGGTGGGGGCTAAGCGGGACCCTGACCAAAATCAAGTCCTACTTCTCTTCCTGTTCACTGGGTCTTGGGGTTAGAGCACTGGATTTAGACTGGAGAGACTTGAGTTCAAATGCTGGCCTGGCCACAAAGCTTGCTAGGTGAAGTTGGCCTGGGTTGTAAGAATTATAAAAGGGTGAGGGGGAGAGTTGTGTATGGTTCCTTGAGGTCCTGTGGAAAGCTGGAATAGAAGTGCAACCTCTTCAACAATGCCTCTTCCTTCCTATCTTCCCCCAAAGATTGCTGCTCTCATGTCACTGCAAAACGGCATCCTTTTGTTTCAACTTTCAGTTTTATTCTATGCTTCCAGCACTGTGTTTTCCTTTGACTCCCCTTATTTTGCCTTTTAAGCCCCCACCAGGGGTGTCATCAGGGTAGAAATCCAGGGTGCCACTTGGGGAGAAGGAGTAGGGATGGCTCAACCCATTTTGATATGAGTGAAGTCATAAGACCATTAAGTTTGAGGCCTAGTTACCAATCAACACCTATGCTAGAGGTTCCCCAAACCTTTTTTAAAAATGATTTTATTTTCAGTTCTGGTCTGGTCACCTTATCTCGGAAAGGATGTCTTTGAGCTGGGAAAGGATGTCTTTGAGCTGGGAAAGGGCAAGCAAAACAGACCCATCAGTTGGAGCGCGTTACCTGGAAGGAAGGCTGAAGGAGCCTTCCTCATCCTGGTGCCTTTCAGGTGTTCTGTTTTACAGCTCCCACCAGCCCCAGCCAGCTCAAGGCTGGGAGTTGTGGTCTTAAATTTCTGGTGAGCACCAGGTTGCAGGAGGGTGGGCAGAAACATTGACAGGAGGGAAGATTCATAAGTGAGTTTTAAAAAATAAATAAAAAAGGACAAGGAGGAGCTGCAACAAAATGTTGCAGCTTGAAGTTCTCCCTGTTCAGAATTCCAGCTTATTCCATTCCATTGCCCTCTCCAACTTCCTGTCCTTGGTCCTTTAAAGTAATTTAGTACTGTACATTCATACCTTGGATGTCGAACGGAATCTGTTCTGGAAGTCCATTCAACTTCCAAAACGTTCGAAAACCAAATTGCGGCTTCTGATTGGCTGTAGGAAGCTCCTGCAGCCAATCAGAAGCCCTGTCGGATGTTCGGGTTCCAAAAGAACGTTTACAAACCAGAACAGTCAGTTCCGTTCAGGAGTCAAACCGTCTGAGTTCCATGGCGTTCGGGATCCAAAGTACGACTGTATTAAGTAAATGTTCTGAACTTTTAGTCCCAATTGGGCAGTTACCTCTCCCTCTTAAAAGGTTTTTTTTTACTTGTGCAAACCTTCTGGGTTCCCTGAAGTCTACTGAAGCCTTCCTCTTTTGTGTGGAATAGTACCATTTTGGCTACATAACCAACATTACTCACAACCTGAATGTAAGGAATAGATGGACTTGGGATGTTGCTGGAACTTTGAGGCATCCAATGAAATGGAGGGCAAACAGAAAGAAATACATCTTTATGCACAATCTAGGGAATTCAGTTTGATGCCTTTGATTGGGAGTTAGATGAATTCGTAGTGGGCAAGTCTATCAACGGCTATTTTCCATGGAAGCTAAGCAGAACCTCCAAGGACAGAGGCAGTATACCTCTGAATATCATGTGATGGGCTATAGCAAGTAGGTGTGTTGCCTTCATGTTTTGCTTATGGGCTTCCCAAAAGTGTTTGAGTGGCCATTGCTGGAAATTGGATGCTGGTCTAGATGGGATCTTGATCCAGCCTATGTTCAGGTTCTCATTGAGAAGAAATCTTGCTGCATACTATTGTCAGGCCTGCCAGGATCATCTTGAGTCAAGGGGTGTTTGTTGCTTGTCCTTGATTGCTGGCTCTCTCTTTCTGGTGCAACAGAAGAGTGAAATTCCTTAACTGCCCACTTGAACTCCAAGCAAGATTCCAGTTTCTTCCTACCCCACTGATGATGTGAGATGTTGTGCTTTGGAAACCCCTGGACTTTACCTTCTCTCTCTGCTAGGGACACTGGAGGAATTTGATCTTTGCGATACAAACTGTACTAATGCCCAGATTAGAACATAGTAGTCTGTCTGATTCTGCACTGTTCTGAGCAGTGAGGTGCAGTTCTTGTCTCAAAGCTATTGACCACATAATGTTTTTAATAATGTGGCCTGTAAGATAAAATACAATGCAAAACATTGAGGTGTTTTATTATTTTGACATAGTTGGTTGTATCCAACTAACTTCTACTTAGAGTAAACTGTAAATTAGCCAAGTCTGTTGAATTCAGTGGGTTTGCTCTTAGAATGATTAGCATTTGACACAACCCAATATTTTGAGATAAAATATATTCAAAATATGTATTTAAATGCAAACTTTTGTGCAGATAATGTAGAAAAAGGACAGAACATACTTAAGGCTGATCACTTAGGGCTGGTGAAAGTGACATGAGCTGGAACTGTACTCAGGCTGCAATTGTACTCTCTTACTTGGGAGTAAGCCCCATTGAATTCAGTAGGACTTACAGTTAGAAATAGGACCCAGGGTGGCGCTGTGGGTTAAAGCAGAGAGTCTAGGGCTTGCTGATCAGAAGGTCGGCGGTTTGAATTCCTGCAACGGGGTGAGCTCCCGTTGCTCGGTCCCAGCTCCTGCCCACCTAGCAGTTCGAAAGCACATCAAAGTGCAAGTAGATAAATAGGGACCGCCCCGGCGGGAAGGTAAATGGCGTTTCTGTGCGCTGCTCTGGTTTGCCAGAAGCAGGTTTGTCATGCTGGCCACTTGACCTGGAAGCTGTCTGCGGACAAACGCTGACTCCCTCGGCCTATAGAGCGAGATGAGCGCCACAACCCCAGAGTCGGACACGACTGGACCTGATGGTCAGGGGGCCCTTTACCTTTACCTTGACAGTTAGAAATGTGCTGTTGTGCATCCTTGCTCTGCAAGACCAGTTCCTTGATACAGGATTGCACTTGGCTTCCCTGCAGGTAAAAGATCTGTTGCCTCTCTTTGCTTCTTACTTGGTTGGGTCTGCTTTGCACATGTCAGCCCTGTCCATAGGAGGGTTTTGCACATTGGGTGCCAGAGCAGATCGGGATGTATCACCAGGCAAACACTGTGAGATGGGGATGCAACACACACACACACACACACACACACACACACACACACAGCAAGCTAGAAGAGGGCAAGGATGAGTGCTGTCTCCCTGCTTTGCATTGCTCACTAGCCTCCCCAGCCCCCAGTCTCTTCCCCTCAGGGCAGCTGGTTTCCTGAGGAGCCGATTTCTCCTCTGAGCTCTGGTGTGCACCCAACTGATCTCACCACTCCTTCACCACCACCACCACCACCCCCCCGCCTGATTCTCCATGCTCCTTCACCCATCCACTCAATTTCAAGCCCGGGCCAGAGTTGCTTGTCCCTGCCGCTGGGTGCAGAGAGACTCGGGAGCACTGGCAGTTTCACTCGCGTTATGCCACCGGGTGAAACTGCCATTGCACTCTGGCCATCATGCCAGTCCTGGGTGATGTATTAGTACATCGCCCAGGCCTACTCAGTGCCCAGGAAAGCTCAGTCTATGTAATCTGAACAAGTGATGCAAATCACTTCACATATATGCTTGTTTGGCATAAGTCTCTCTGCTTGTGGCTGCCATTATGGTTAGGGCAGAATGCAAAACATTTCATTTCCTGACCAGCGTGATTCATGCTCATCTCTCCTTATAGTTCCTGATATTACTCCAGGCCAAGCCTGCACATTATCAAGCTTATCTCTTCAGCCATAAGAACTAGAAACTTGAAGAAGAAGGAGAAAGAGAAGAAGAAATGCCATAGAGCCTCAGAACGTTGAATTCTGTTGCAGGACACCAACTTGTACAAGCACATTTGTGGACAAGATGTGTCCAGACATTTGCTGGAATATGCAAACTCTATTAAGGTCCCTGATCAAGTGGAGGGACGCAAGAAAAATATCCCTTGCAGACCTTCCCACTCAGCATGGGGAAAGGTTGAAGGCTGAAGGTCTGGGGTAATGCGTAGTATGGGCACATTGGGGTGGGGGTTGTGTGTGCCCATCTGCCCCACCAACCTACAGTACAGAGTTCGTGAATTTAGGCAGTCACCTGAACACAGTGATAGTGTTACTCTTTCTAACTTCTCTAGATGTACTGTATTTTATTTTTCGATTCAGAAGCTGCTTGGAATACTTTCTCGAAGTGGATATACTGGCCTTCACAGGCTTCTTCTTCTAATCCTTCGTGCCTTGACTGAGCACCCTAGCATTCTTTATTCTAGTGGCAGTCTGCATGGCCCCACACTAATGTTTTTTAAAACATTTTTAAAAATGCACTTCCCTTCCTTTCGCCTTCACAGGCATGTTTCTGACCCTCTTTTGTGGAATCTTTGGGTTCTCCCACATCTTGATCTACGAGTTCCTCTTCTCACATTAGTCATATATACATGGATGTTTTCATGTACAGATAACTCACTTCCCCATGTGTGGTCTCATCTTCCTTAACGTAGCTTGGTGTCTCCCCCCCCCCCCAGCAGTGGTCTCCTCCATCAGTTTGAGGTAGGCTACGGGCATGCTTTGCATACACTACAAAACCTCCCAAGTTCAGTCTCCAGCAAGCATCTCCACTGAGAAAGAAGAAGCAGGACCTGCAACAAAATGTTGCAGCATGCTTTTTGGGGGGTCCCCCACCCTCCATTTGGCTTTTGTTTCATGTTGTTGATGGGTTATATTGATGTCTCCTGAAAACACTGTTTCCCACAGTTTCCAGTCCATTCCCACATCAGTTCCCCCCCCAAAAAAAAACAGTTTAGGGTTTTATTTTGTTTTTTGAAGTGGGTTTGCTTCACAATAGCACCATATTCACTTTAGTAGCACATCTCTAATTTGCTGATAGGCAATTGAATCACACTTGCAAAATAGTTACAGTTTGGGAGCATCCCATATCCCTTGATGAGTTATCACCAGATGATATAATGTTGAATATATATAAACTGATTCCACTGGAAAGTATGGCATATTTGTGGAATTTCACACATCCATGGATGCTCCAGGCGTTGTGATTAATCCGAATGCACACATCCTTGCTAAGAGCATAATGTATAGAATAATAGAATTGTAGAGTTGGCCATGCAGGAATCTCAGCTAAAGCAACCTCTGCCTGAGACTCCGGAGATCCATTGTCAGTCAGATGGCAATGCCGGCCTAGACAGACAAAGAATCTGGCTTGGTGTAAAGCAGCATCCTACGTTTTACATTTTGTACTTCGGCACAGATATCAAGAGTACAGAATAAGTACATTTGAAACTGCCTTGAGTCAAGTCCGATGGGTATATGTGCTCAGAGGGAGAATCCAAAGGTTGGCATGGTAGGGTTGGATGTGGCCCTCGCCCCCTCTCGTTCAAAGCACCCTCCCCAGGTCTTATCCTTCGCTGGTTCCACTTTGAACCCTTGTTGTGTTTTGTGCCTGCCTGGAATGGATGTTTGTCTTGGTGGAGGATGGAACAATATGAGTGAGAGTGAAAATTAGCCTACTGTAAAAATACGGAATTCACATTTGTTTCTCTGCCCGCTTTTGCCATCCACCACCGCTGGCATTGGAAGGTTGCCCAGAAGGAAATGCCCTTGAGGGTCTACTTCTGTGTAATTTAGAGGCACACATAAAATTCTGCACATGTGCACCCTTCAGACTCAGACAGGGCTAGAGAAGTGTGGGGTGTTTTGTGGCACTTTCAAATGTACTTATTCTGTACAGTACTCTGTACAGTACATCTGTTCTTCGGGACAGAATGTAAAATGAAGACCATGGAGAATTGAAAATCATACATCCACTTGCCCAACTTCCCTGCAGATACAAGCCAGGAGCAGCACAAATAGCCCTTCCCAAGCTTGTTTATAAGTTCATACTTCTATGGATGGAGACTTTTCCAAGAGAGATGCTCAGATAGCTGGGCATTTTTTGAATAACCTCTATAAAGCTGCTATGCTGGTAAAAAGCATTTTATTAATTGGGAGGACGGTAGCCTAAAGGAAGAGTGTGTGCCCTGCATGCGGAAGGTCCCAGGCTCAGTCCACAGCATCTCCAGCTAGTGCTGCAGATGCTCTCCTCTCCCCTCAAAACCCTAGAGAGCTGCTGCCAGTCAGTGTAGACAATACTGAGCTAGATGGAACAACTGTCTGACTTGGTATAAGGTAGCTTCTTATGTTTGCAAGTTAATTACAGGGTACAGGGATGCGGGTGGCGCTGTGGGTTAAACCACAGAGCCTAGGGCTTGCCGATCAGAAGGTCGGCAGTTTGAATCCTTGCGGCGGGGTGAGCTCCCGTTGCTTGGTCCCAGCTCCTGCCAACCTAGCAGTTTGAAAGCACGTCAAAGTGCAAGTAGATAAACAGGTACCGTTACAGTGGGACGGTAAACGGTGTTTCCGTGTGCTGCTCTGGTTCGCCAGAAGTGGCTTTGTCATGCTGGCCACATGACCTGGAAGCTGTACGCCAGCTCCCTCGGCCAATAATGTGAGATGAGCGCCGCAACCCCAGAGTCGGTCACAACTGGATCTAATGGTCAGGGGTCCCTTTACCCTTTACCTTTACAAAAAGAAGTATTTGATAATATGTATGTTGAATGTCAACAACGGAAATTGACAAGGATTACTGTGCACCGTGGGGAGTTCATTAGCACATTATCATCGGGGGGGGGGGGACTGCTTTACAGTGATGTTATCTGGGTTCTGTAATCCTTTGCGGTGTAAATTCCTGTGGGGGTCCGAGAGACCTTCCTTTGTCTTTCAGCTCAAAACTCGCTGGATGCAAAAATAGTAAAATCCAAAAGTTGTTGTTTAGTCGTTTAGTCGTGTCCGACTCTTCGTGACCCCATGGACCATAGCACGCCAGGCACTCCTGTCTTCCACTGCCTCCCGCAGTTTGGTCAAACTCATGTTCGTAGCTTCAAGAACACTGTCCAACCATCTTGTCCTCTGTCGTCCCCTTCTCCTAATGCCCTCCATCTTTCCCAACATCAAGGTCTTTTCCAAGGATTCTTCTCTTCTCATGAGGTGGCCAAAGTATTGGAGCCTCAGCTTCACGATCTGTCCTTCCAGTGAGCACTCAGGGCTGATTTCCTGAAGAATGGATAGGTTTGATCTTCTTGCAGTCCATGGGACTCTCAAGAGTCTCCTCCAGCACCATAATTCAAAAGCATCAATTCTTCGTCGATCAGCCTTCTTTATGGTCCAGCTCTCACTTCCATACATCACTACTGGGAAAACCATAGCTTTAACTATACGGACCTTTGTAGGCAAGGTGATGTCTCTGCTTTTTAAGATGCTGTCTAGGTTTGTCATTGCTTTTCTCCCAAGAAGCAGGCGTCTTTTAATTTCGTGACCGCTGTCACCATCTGCAGTGATCAAGGAGCCCAAGAAAGTAAAACCTCTCACTGCCTCCATTTCTTCCCCTTCTATTTGCCAGGAGGTGATGGGACCAGTGGCCATGATCCTGGAGAAGGAATTGGCAAGCCACTCCAGTATCACTGCCAAGAAAACTCTATGGACAAAGACAACAGGCATATAAAAAATCCAAAAGTACTGAACAGTTAACTGTAGCATAAGCATAAAGCAGCCTATTGTGCTGTAAACACATTTTCAGTATGTTGTGGGCATTTATACCACACTTCCTGGGATACGCCATGTCTCCCTGCCCTGCTATTTATTTAATTGGGGTCTAACTAACACCAGTGCCCTTTTAGTAAAACATTCATTTTAAAAAATGTTGTGGAAGGAAGGTTTGGAACACGGTTGAACATTGCATCAGGCTATTAGTAGTGGCATTGGCTGCAGAGAAAATGTTGACATATCTTTATACTCATTTGGGGCCACTTGTGGTTCCGAAAGCAAATGGTTAAACCCTGCAGTTAAATTTGCTGTTTCCAGCAGTTGTCCAACAGCATCCAGGCTTAGGCTAATGAACAAAGCAGTTTCGTTTTCTTTGAACCCTTGTCAATTCCAGAGGGTTGGCATGTGGGTGCTATTGACTTGGTATCAGTTCCTAACCTGTTTACAACATACATATGACATGCAATGTTGTCTTATCTAAAAGCAACCACCCCCACCTCCTTCCAATGGGTGTGTTAAGGCTGCACACGCTGAACTTGTGTCTTCTGTAGCTGGAGATGACTCATTTGGAAGAGATGGCTTTGTTGTATGGATGGGGGGGGGGCATAGCTGTCAACTTTCGGATCTTAAAATAAGGGATCAGCAGCCTCACCTGTCCCAGGGACAGTCTATGGTATATCTAACACTCCAGGATAGACGCGGGAAAAGGCACTGGAATAAGGGAGTTTCCCGCAAAAAGGGAGGGTTGACAGCTATGCATGTGAGTTGCAAATACGAGTTGCTGAAACTACTGTTATAGGAGTCTTAGGACCAGCGGTGGGTGCTGGCCAGGACAGGACTTTGGGGCAGAGGTCTGGAGTCCCACTAAGCAGAATAAACAGCAACCCAACCCCACCCAAATCATCAGGGGTAGCTTAGTATCTGCTACTCAGCCAGGATCAAGGTTCCTGTGTTGCTTTACTCAACCTCAGCCCTCCAGATGTTTTGGGCCTACAACTCCCATGATCCCTAGCTAGCAGGACCAGTGATCAGGGATGATGGGAATTACAGTCTCAAAACATCTGGAGGGCCGAGTTTGAGGAAGCCTGCTTTACAAAGTCCTGAACAACTTGGGTCCAGGAAGCCCCAGGGATTGCCAGAACCCTTATATTCTAGCTTGATCACTAAGTTCATCTGCAGGAGCATCTTTAGTCATTCCCTGAGGTGGTGAGGCTCGTTTGACAACAATGAGAACAGAGCCTTCAGAGTCATCAGCCCAGTCCTGTGGAACACCCTGCCACTAGAGATTCAGCGGGCACCTTCTGTGCCAATTTTGAAACACTTGCTGTAAACTTTTCTCTTCTGCCAGGCCTGTGCAGGCAATCCCCCACAATAGTCTGTTGATGTTTGTTCTTAATTTATTTTGCTTTAATTTGTTTTTATCTTTATGATTTTATTGTTTGGTTTTATATTTTGATATTATTGTAAACCACTGTGATATATTTATTATGATACAGAGGGATATAAATATTTTTATAAACAAATAAATAAGCACATTTTGAAGTCAGTGCAGGAATGCACAAAACCATCTGAAAAGGATTCAGGTAATGTGGCCGTTTTGGTCTGTCGTTGTAAATAAAAATGATGAAAGATTAAAAAAATATTGAAAGATGTTCCTGTAGCACCTTAAAGACCAACTAAGTATAAGCTTTCTAGGTATGAACTTTTGTGTGTATACACACTTCTTCAGATACTCTGAAGCAGAGGTCCCTAAAACCTTAAGATTGTAGTAGCACTAAATAATTCCTTTACAGTGCTCCCAAAACAGACCTTGTGTGGGAGCCAAAACTGATGCAGTCGGAGATCCATGATTGGAACTCCCCAAGTTTCTGTACCGTGCCTCGATCTTCCCCTCATGAGGACTAGTAACTGGGGGGGGGTGTATGTGTGTGGGGGGGGTAAGGATTTACTTGACTGGTGAACTACATGTCAGTTTCTGATTTTCCAGGCTTTGAAATAGAATTGGCACATCAAACCACTGATAAAACACTGGAGAGTAAATTTAGTATAAGACTTTTAAAATAGATTGCTCTTTAAGCAGTGGGAGCAGGCAATAAAGCACCCCCCCCCCAACTTTAAAGTATTTTCTTTGTTTCTCAAGGACAAGGAATATGACTAGCTGCAGAGAATGTATCTGAAGGAGGATGCAAGCAGAGCCAAGGACATTTATTTTAGCAATGGAAGTGGGAAAACCTCTTGCCTGGACCTTTTTATAAAATTACAGTCATACCTCGGTTTAAGTACGCTTCGGTTTGAGTACTTTCAGTTTAAGTACTCCGCGGACCGTCTGGAACGGATTAATCCACTTTCTATTACTTTCAATGGGAAACTTCACTTCAGGTTAAGTACGCTTCAGGTTAAGTACAGACTTCCAGAACCAATTGTGTACTTAAACCGAGGTACCACTGTACTGCAGAACAGGTTAAGTGTATGTGAAGGTGTTAAAGGTAAAGGGTAAATGGACCCCTGACCATTAGGTCCAGTCGTGGACGACTCTGGGGTTGCGGCGCTCATCTCGCTTTAGTGGCCAAGGGAGCCGGCGTACAGCTTCCAGGTCATGTGGCCAGCATGACAAAGCTGCTTCTGGTGAACCAGAGCAGCACACGGAAACGCCGTTTACCTTCCCGCTGGAGCGGTACCTATTTATCTACTTGCACTTTGACATGCTTTCGAACTGCTGGGTTGGCAAGAGCAGGGACCAAACAACGGGAGCTCACCCAGTCACGGGGATTCGAACCGCCGACCTTCTGATCGGCAATCCCTAGGCTCTGTGGTTTAACCCACAGCACCACCCGCGTCCCTTATGTGATGGTGTTAATTTTGTTTAAATGCAATGCTGCAATTGATATTGACCCCATTAGAGTTATGACCAGTGAGCCTCGTGCCCTAGACTCTTGTTTCATTGCTGTTAGTTTGAGTTTGCAAAGGTCTCTGTGTATTTGTGGGCTGGTCGCCTCTAGAGATTTGGCAGTGTGTAGCCCAAGTACAGTGGTACCTCAAGTTACAAACTCCACTAACCTGGAAGAGTTACCTCGAGTCGAGAACTTTGCCCCAGGATGAGAATGGAAATCGTGTGCCGGTGGTGCAGCGGCAGCAAGAGGCTCCATTAGCGAAAGCACGCCTCTAGTTAAGAACAGTTTCGGGCTAAGAACGGACCTCCAGAACGAATTAAGTTCATAACTAGAGGTACCACTGTATTGGGCAATACAGTATGCAATTAAATTGGATTGCACTGTCTCATGCAATCAGGTCTCATAAAACTTCACAGAGTTTTTGTGATCAAATATACTCATCACACAATTAATTTAAAATGATTTGTTTGGCACAGAACATCAGAGGGACAGTCCTCTGTTTTTAGTTCAATAATTTATTCGGTAGACTTTATTTAGATTGTAAACAACAACAACAACAACAACAACAACAACAACAGAATTTATATACCGCCCTATACCTGGAGGTCTCAGCGGTTTCATGTAGATGAAACAAATTTGAAAATGTGTAATGTTTTTTCTTTCCTTTTCACTTTGCACATAAAATGTTTTAACTTAGCACCCACTTTAACCTGATTTTGGAAACCTATATAGTTTTCTAATGTGATAGTGTGACATGACTGCATACATGCTGCAAACAAAGATCTGTTTTTGAAGCTGTCCCCTTGGACTAAACTACACGCTAGCATGTAGATACTGCTCCCTTTTACTTTTATTAATTATGGGGCACAGGGTTGGCAGAGGGGATATTTTTCAGGAGCAAGCTTGCAGAGAGATGAAGTATACAGTAACTTCCTTTTATATCGCGATCAGAACTAAAATATCCCTAATCCATGCTTGAATGCCTGGGGGGGGGGCATATTGCCATTGGGCCAAAGACACATTTCCTTTTGATATATTGTAAGGCACCTATGGCATTTTATTTTTGGGTTGATGGCTTATTCAGAGTCTCCTGATTACATAATAATGGATACCCTAAAATAAACTCTTCTGCATTGCTTTAAAATAACATGCATACTCTTCCTATAATTTTACTAACCCAAGCATGCCGTTTCAGCCTTGGTTTTCTTACAGGCTGCCTGCCTTAATTGCTTTCTCTGCTTCTTCTGGGATGCAGACTTATAATTTCCCAGTAGTCTCAAAAAAGCAACTAAGAATGAGATCTCCAGTTGGCATATAATCCTCTGTAAGTGTATGTACCAGTTGAGAATGTTAGTGCCAGGCAAGCCTCCTTGAGAGAGTGTTCCATGAACGGGGCTCCCTAGCTGAAGAGCCTCCTCTTTGATTGCTGCCCACTTCACCTGTAACAAGGAGGGGATGGTCAGCTAAGAGCACAGGTGGGAAGATAATGGGAGAAGGCATCCCCCCTGGAACAGTGGAAAGGCAATTTCTTTGGAATCTCTAGATAGCCCAGTGAATACTATTTCCACACATCATATACTCCATTTGCACTATAAATCAGGACAAGGAATGGACATTGCTCTATGGGCAGCAATTGTGATACTGGGACTTGGAACTGTGCCTACTAGCCATAGCAAGATTGGCAGCGGAGTTTCAGCAGCTAGAGGTGTATGCCAGCATTGTTTTCTGTTCCATCCTGCCACCAATTCCATTCCACTGCAATTCAGGTTCTTCAAAAATAGTGTTATTCAGCTTTCTGTTTGCTGCGGCCAAATCTGATAATGTAATTAATCACAGAATCATAGACTCATAGAGTTGGAAGAGACCACAAGGGCCATCCAGTCCAACCCCCTGCCAAGCACGATGTGGTTCCATATCAGTCCCTTCAAGGGCAGGTGTGTGAGAGAAGCTTCATCGGTAGTATCCTGAAAAATAGACCAACAGTCCATAGGGGTGGAGAATGACAGCCAGTAACAGTTATTCACCTGCCTGATTACTGTTCCTGTTTGCAGATGGGCATATGAGCTAATTGAATTTCCAGTGCACTTTCCCACTTCAGTAGAACTTCCCGACATTCTTACCCCCAGTGCATCCTTTACTCCCTACCTCAGGGTAATATAACTACCAATATATTTGGAGAAGGTGGTACTAATACTGCAAAGGGCCTCATGCTCTAGCAGGTCCAGAGTGGTCAGATACATCTCCAGTGGAAGTGTCATTCATTCCTTCTAATTCTGAAGTTCAAGCAGTGAGCATCATTCCCACACAAGAGAGAAACAGAACCACTCTGGGGGTGGGTGACCCTATGATTTGTAGACTACAAGCAATCTTTAGGTAAAAAAAAACTCTCAAGAGCAGTCAACAAATGCCCCAACATCCCAGTTGGAGCCATAGCAGACCATGGCTATAGTTGTTGTTGTTGTTTAGTCGTGTCCGACTCTTCGTGACCCCATGGACCATAGCACGCCAGGCACTCCTGTCTTCCACTGCCTCCTGCAGTTTGGTCAGACTCATGTTCGTAGCTTCGAGAACACTGTCCAACCATCTTGTCCTCTGTTGTCCCCTTCTCCTAGTGCCCTCCATCTTTCCCAACATCTGGGTCTTTTCCAGGGAGTCTTCTCTTCATGAGGTGGCCAAAGTATTGGAGCCTCAGCTTCAGGATCTGTCCTTCCAGTGAGCACTCAGGGCTGATCTCCTTCAGAATGGATAGGTTTGATCTTCTTGCCATCCATGGGACTCTCAAGTGTCTCCTCCAGCACCATAATTCAAAAGCATCAATTCTTCGGCGATCAGCCTTCTTTATGGTCCAGCTCTCACTTCCATACATCACTACTGGCTATAGTATGCCACCATTAATAGTAGTAAAGTGATTGTTGTTTTCTGGATATATATTTTTTGGGGGGGCATTCTGCTGCATGACACCATTCAGCTGTTCTGGAATACCTGAGGAAAAAAAAAAAGAAACCTCCACTTTTTATTCTATTGGAAAAAAACCTCCACACTTTGTGAAATCTTCGGAATGAATCCTCAATCTTTTCATTTGGGTGGCATGTGTAGAAACATGCTTCCGGTTTCTGTGTGGAGGGGTTGGGGGTTGGTGGGTGTGGTGTGAGAGACATCTGTTTTGTGCCACTTCCCCCTGACTGGTGCCAGCTGTCAGTTTGTGAACTCAGTTCGGAGGAGAGACATGGCAGATAGAAAGAGACAATGGCACTGAACCCAAGTCCTGCCCATGACAACAGTTATTACTGGTAGCTGCAGATAAAATTTCACCACAGTAACTAGGTTTTTCCATAGCTCAGGCAAACATGCAGATCTTCTAATCTCCCATAGGTACTCCCACAAGATTAGAATTCCGGCTAATAAGCATTGCATTTTTCTTTAAAGCTGCAAAAGGGCTACCCTCTGCACATTACTGACTGCAGGACATGAGCGTACGTAGGGTCTGCCTACATCTATGGAACGTTTGTCAAACTGGAGAACAACCTGCCATTAGTGTTGGAAGGAAAACCCCACACTCTGTCTAATGCAAATGACATTTGACCAAGGGTTGCAGACAGCAACCATGCCACTATAAATGGTGGATTCTCCTTCAATGGACTCTCAGAAGGCATTGGAGTCTACTTTGTTGGAGGTTTTTAAGCAGAGGTTGGGAGGCCATCTGCCAGGGATGCTTTAGCTGGGATTCCTGCATTGAAGGGGTTGGACTAGATGACCCTTGGGATCCCCTCCAACTCCACATTTCTGTGATTCTATGGTAAGTGCAGAAATGCCATAACTGTATGCAGGAGGGGATGGAAACTGAGGTGGGGGCCGGGGAACCGAGTGGGCAGGTATACTGAAGAGCAGGGTGCCACACTACAACATTTTGTGGCAGGTCCCCTTTTTTGTACTTAGTTCCTGTGTTGTGTTCGGTACAGAAAGTGCAGTAGTTGCCTCATTGATGCTGTTCAGCAGTGGAATTTGCTGCCAAGGAGTGTGGTGGAGTCTCCTTCTTTGGAGGTCTTTAAGCAGAGGCTTCACAGGCATATGTCAAGAATGCTTTGATGGTGTTTCCTGCTTGGCAGGGGGTTGGACTGGATGGCCCTTGTGGTCTCTTCCAACTCTATGATTCTATGATGCAAGACAGGAGAGTGGAGGGAATGTGCATTACCAGGAGAAGTAGAATATTGTCTAAGGCAGCCTTTGCCAACCTGGTGCCCTCCAGATGTTCTGGGTGACAGCTTCCACCAGCCTTTCCCCATATGTGCCTACCCGGACCCTGCAATCTTCATCTGAGGCTCTGCTTCGGGTGCCTCCTCCATGAGAAGTCTGGAAGGTGGCAACACAAAAATGGACCTTTTCTACGGTGGCTCCTCATTTGTGGAATGCTCTCCCCAGGAAGGTTCACCTGGTGCCTTCAGGCGAAAACGTTCCTCTTCAGCCAGGCCTTTGGCTAATTAACATGTTTGTGTTTTTATTAGGTACTAACTGGCCCTGCCACGTGTTGCTGTGGCTCAGCCCTGTGATTTCCCCCACCCTGTGCCGATCCATGACGTATCCCGCTCCCTTCCCCCACCCCAGCTTATTCCTGTGATTCCCCCCTCCTCCCCACCCCCAGCTTACCCGTGATTCCCCCCTTTCTGTCCCAACCCTTGACGTTTCATGCCCCCTCCCCCCCACCCCCTGCTTATCCCTGTGATTGGTCCCACCGTGTCCCACCTATCCCGTCCCCTCCTCCCCCCAACCCCCACCCAGGCGAGTCAGTATCTCCATTCGGCCTAGTCTGTAAAGGCTTCGGCCTAGTATGTAAACGGGAGCCAAGGTGCTGTTGAGAGGGAAGGTTTTATAGGTGTAGTACCAGTGTAGCTGCCACTAGAGGGCGCTGGTTTGTAACCTGGTTCTTTTCCCAGCATGCACTTTTGGCTGAGTGGTGCATTATGGAACAGGGTTTTTGGGGGGGGTTTACTTGGCGGAGGTGTTACATCTGTCTTAGCAAACTTTCCTATATCCTTCGGACATTTGCATGTGATGTTGTGTCAAAATTTCACCTCAATCGGTCAAGCGGTTTTGGTGAAAAGTGGAAACACACCCACATGTCCTTTTTACATTATATATATATATATATATATATATATATATATATATATATATATATATATATAGATGTTGTGTTTGAATCTTGTATTCTTATGCTGTGAGCCTCTCTGAGCTCTTCAGATGAAGGGCGGCATACAAGTTTTAACAACACCATCAACCGCCACCACGTCTGTAGCACTGGAGGCTGCTCTTCTTAGGGTGAATGGGGCTCTGCTCACCAGCCTTAGCCTGCCCCCACTTGCCTGTTTTCTTCCTTGCCTGCTTCCTTACGGTCGGAGTGGCTCTGCCGGGCTTCACCTGCTGTTGGGATTCCTGCTTTCTGCCTTTCAGTCTCAAAGGGCACTAACCGCTGCTGTTCTAGAGATAATTCTCTTGCTGAGCCCCAGTGTCTAGGTAGATTTTATCGGCTATGAATTCTTGGAATCAGGGCTGTGTAATTTGAATAAGGAAGTTTATTGTTAAGTTCAGAAACTTTGACCTAATGATAGCCAGCACCTTCCTTAAATAATCAGTCACTTCTGTGGGTTGTACCTCACCGCCTTTAAGCACCCTGCCATGTCCAGATTCACAACAGCTAAAGGTTCCCCACCCTCCTCCCATTATCACCTACGCATGAAGCAGTGGTGGCAGTTACTGGAAATTCCATGCGGGAGAATTTTGGGTGGGAAATGTGAGGCAGGTTTGATGAATGGTTCATGGCACCCAATTGTGTGGTGGTGGGTTTTTTTTTGGGGGGGGGTGAGGTGCTAGCTGCGATGTTGTATTTTTACCGGCAGTGTTCCTATTCTTAAAAAGAAAATCCACAACGTTTCCAGCCTGCATTTCCTGGAGGCTGTCAGAAGAGGGATAGAGGGCATCTTCCCTCTTGCAGATGTTGGCATCCATCTGTCTAGAGAGACAATGGAGTGCGCCTCCAGGGGTGAAGTCAAACTGCTGCATTAGCAGCACCAAAGTGACCTCGCAGGGGCACAAGCCTGGGCAGTGTGCATGGAAGTCCTGGGCTGCCCAGATGACAAGACCCCTCTCTATGCCTCGCTAATGAGGTCCAAAGGAAAGGAAAGCAATGTGTTTGGCACCTGCTTAGCTGAATGAGTTGCTTGAAGGAGGTGTAAAAGGTGCTATCCAACTGCCTTAGGGACGTCACTCTGGATTTGTGTAGGGTTTAGCCTTTTCTTCTTCCAAAGATATACCACAAGGCAGCATAGGTTTAGACTAGAGTCAGAGTTTTCCTTCTCCTAGATGGGCTACCTTCCCAGGTGGACGAGGCCCATCTGCCCCACACTTCCTTCTATACTACATGCAGAAACTGCTTTATTGACCGTTGGACATACTATTGGTCTCGTCCACTCAATCTGCCGGAGCCTGTCTTCACATACAGGGGAAGTCCCTAACTCATTGAGGGTTTGAGAGCCATCAGCTACTCTTACCTGGTTTATCCAGCCAGTGGAAGCCATTCCCAGGGTGTGGCCACTGTTGCATGCTAACAGCTTTTAGGAGCCACAGGTGAGAGCTGAGTGCAGAGTGGGGGCCAAAGGTGGATAAACTACCCCCGAAGGAGCACAGCGTGGTACTACCCCTCCCCTAACACCCCATACATCCCCATCCTGCAGTAGCTCACTGCATTTCTATGTGGTACACAGACCAGAGACTCTGCTCCTCTTCCACTAGTCCACCTAAATCACCTGCCTGGGTTTCCATGCATTTGCCTCCACCTAGTGCCATTTCACAGGAGAATACAAGGCTGACTTACCGGTATGTTTACTTGCTTCAATTACAGGTAGGTAGCCATGTTGGTCTGAAGCAAAATAAAAAAATTCCTTCAGTAGCATGCACACGAAAGCTCATACCAAAATAAAAACTTAGTTGGTCTTTAAGGTGCTACTGAAGGAATTTTTTTTATTTTACTTGCTTCAAAAGAGTGATAATGTAGATGAAAGCCTCTTTTGTTTTTTTAAATCTTAAGTGAAGCAAGTCAGTGCCTTTGGTGGGGTGATGTCCCTAAGCAAATAGCCCCTGCCTGTCTTTTTAGAAGCAAATGACACAGGAGCCAGAATCTGGCTCCACCCAGAGAGAGACTATGTTGAGAGTGTGCTTGGCTCTCATCCTTAATGAATTGGCTCCTGTACTGTGCCAACGTGTTGGCTATAGAAATTAGGAGTTTGGGAAATTCAGAATCTGTACTTTCGTGTCTTCATTGACTTGCTGTTATCTACCTCATTTCTGCATGTCAGGGATGAGCCTGTAAACAGCAAGTCAGAACTAGGAGCCAGAAATGATGTCGGAGCTGATGGAGGGACAGAAACACACCAGAGCCAGGAAGTCTTTTAGAGCCTTTCCTGCCCAGGAAGACCCAATAGCCAACGAGAGTGGGTAGGTCCAGTCTAGACATTGAGAGCACTTTCCTGCCAGGAAGATGTCCCAAGCTGAGGTTCTGATAGAGCAGCCCACAGAGAACTGAAAGTACCCTGGGAACTCCTGTCAATGTTCTTCAGTACTCCCCTCCCTGTTTCAATTCCTGTATGATCTTATTTTGTTTCTTCCTTGTGTCTCATCCCGGAAAGACTGCTGCTGGATATTGGCTGTTCCACTAACACCCTTTTTGAAGTCCCTTTCGTGGTGCCTCCTTGTCCTGCATTTCTGTGAAATCAGGGGTAGTCAATATGCCGCCCTCCATAAGACTCTCTTTAATCTTGAACATCAGCCATGCTACCTGGGGCTGATAGGAGCTCTAGCCCCAAAAGAATATTGTAGTATTTGGTGGAAACCGCTGTAGCGGAATGGAAACACCACTGCTTGTGACAAATACAGAAATTGGTACTTTTTTGCATCCCTAATCAATGGTGATATCTATGCATTGTCATCGTCCTCTCTCATTAACTCAGGGATAGCCAACATGGTGCCCTCCAGAAGTTGCTGGATTCCAAGCTCCCATCAGCCCCAGCCAGTGTGGCCAGTCTTCAGGGATGATACCGGTAGTTGCTGTAGTCCAACAATATTTGGAGGGCACAACATTGGCTCTCCCTGTGTTAACCCATTCAGCAGAGGCCAGTTATGCATTCTTAGGGAGGGGAAAGAAATGTCCCCTCTTTCCATACACTCCTTGCTCCTCATAATTGTGTGGATGGCCAGGAGAAGAATAAAGGTCAAAATAAGCAAATGTATGTGAGAAACCTTCCATATTATTAAGGCATGAGAGTAAGTTCAACTCATTGGGCCTTTCATCTGAAAAGGTCTGTGTTGTAAATCACCACTTAGGTATGTGCTGTATATGTACAGTCGTATCTCGGCTCCCGAACGCCTTTGGAGTCAAACGTTCTGTCTCCTGAACGATCAAAAACCAGAATTTTTCGAATGTTCTTTTGGAAGCCAAATGTCTGACGGGGCTTCTGCGGCTTCCGATTGGCTGCAGGAACTTTCTGCAGCCAATCAGAAACCACACTTTGGAAGATGAACATTTCGGAAGTCAAATGGACTTCCGGAATGGATTCTGTTAGACTTCTGAGGTACAACCGTATTTGGGAAAATCCATTATATCTCCAAAATGGAAGTGGGTTTTTTTCAAAAAGGTGTGGTTTTGGTTTTGGTTTTTGCTTGTGTAATTGCAAACAGAAAAGGTTAAATCCATTCTAATTTTTCTTTCTGCAGTGCTTGCAAAAACGAAGGAAGATCTTCAGTTGTTGGATCAATGTGGGGCCGGGGGGGGGGGAGCCATGGTTCGGTGGTAGAGCATCTGCTTTGCCTGCAAAAAGTCCAAGGCTCAGTCCCTGGTATCTCCAGGTCAGGCTGGGAGAGACTCCTGTGTGAAATCCTGGACAGCTGCCACCAATCAGTACTGAGACAATACTGAGTTAGATGGATCAATGGTCTGACCCAGTGGTAGGCAGCCTCAGGCCCGTGGGTTGGATGCAACCCAATCGCCTTCTAAATCCGGCCCACGGATGGTCCGGGAATCAGCATGTTTTTACATGAGTAGAATGTGTCCTTTTATTTAAAATGCATCTCTGGGTTATTTGTGGGGCCTGCCTGGTGTTTTTACATGAGTAGAATGTGTGCTTTTATTTAAAATGCATTATTTGTGGGGCATAGGAATATAGTCTGGCCCACCACATGGTCTGAGGGACGGTGGACCGGCCCGCGGCTGAAAAAGGTTGCTCACCCCTGGTATGAAGCATCTTCCTACATTCAAAATTACCTGCTATGTATGTGAAAAACTGGTTCAATTTCTTGCCTCTGGTTCCTTCCTCAGTGTTAATCATGTGAGGACCAATTTGTCTTCTTCTATGAAAGGAGCCATGCGCCAGCTGCTGCTGCATGTTGAGTGGTGGGCCCCATCTGTACTAAAACGAGTGATCAAGTGGTTCTTCCTAATGCTCTGGACTTGACTCGGGGCTCACAGGCTGAAAAGGATTGGCTGCTGGTGGTGTAAAATAGTGCCATGTTGAAGTTTGGTGCCGATAATATTATGTTCAAAAAAATTATTTTTAACTCCGAACATTGCAGAGTACAATCTCCTCTCCTTCCTTGGTGAAGTGCTTGCTAAGTCATGGAGAAGGATGCTGGGCTGCTGGTTATTTTATTTGAAGCAACATTCATGGCCCTTTAAGAGGATTCCCAAAATGTGCCCCCTTCCCCGTTTTGGCTCAGTGCTAACTAATTTGAAGTGTTCAAGGAAGTTCTGGTGAAGGCTTCTCTGCTTTCCTCCAGACACCTGAAATCTGGGCTGCTCCCTGAACAACACAGCATCCTAAAGCTGTTGCCAGGGCCCCAGCATCTCAACAGGGCCCACAGCAAATGCCTGCCCTATAACTACAGCTCCCTTACAATAAGTGGTGAGCAGATGGCTCAGGAAGTATCACTTAGAGACATCGGGAAAGAACTTGGAGCCACCATTTAAATATCCCACAATGCCCCTTATTGAAGTCGGGGCAGTGTGGAGAATTAAAAATGGCAGATCCACTGAAGGACTGCTCCTTGGCACTTCTTTATGGATATGCTAGCAGCTCTGGGGGGGCAGTGTCATAGAAGGTGGTCTCCAGAGGGCAGTTTGCTGTTGGCTCCCTCAGAAGTGGAGACAGTCCGGGCTCAGGGGCCTTGCTCTGTGTGTCCTCTCTGAAGCGGACTGCACTAGGGGGACTGAAACTTCCCAGCATGCTCTGGGGTTTTGTGTGCATTAATTTGAATTCGGAAGAGCACAGGTAGGAATTGTAGGTGCCCACACCAGGTACTGAGGGTTTTGTGTCCAAGAGCATTTGGAGTTCGCACCGTGCCTGACCATTGACCATGGATTTCACATTCCTTATCTAGACCATGCATAAAGATTTTACAGTTCCATTAGATGTGGCAAGTGTGCCATGCTTCCTCCCAGTGCAACAAGCTCCAAACTTCCTTATGATCTTAGACAGTTGTGTTGTCCTTCTGAGCCCCCTTGAGCACCTCAGAACCCAACACTTCTCTGCATGCAAAAGGTTCCAGGATGAATCCCCAACATCTCTGGATAGGGCTGGGGAAGAATCCTGCCTGAAATGCTGGAGAGCCACTGTCAGACAGTGCAGAAATTGCAGAGCTAGGTGAACCAGTGGGTTCTCTGACTCTGTATAAAGTAGTTTCCTATGTTTGTAGGAACAGTTCCCAGCCTGATCTTGGCTAGAGGTGAGAGCAGTTCCTGGCCTTGCGTTGCATTTTGAAAGTGCAAGGTAAGCCAAAATTTGTGCACCCTAGGCATGCACAGATGATGATTGCCCACTTTTTGTTTTTAGAACAGTGCACATTTTTCTCAAGCTCTACATTCTCCTTTTATGGCATGTGGAGCAAGGGCTCTGTAAAAGTCTGACTGGTTGGCAGTCCTACATAGGAGCAATATATGATTATGGAACAGCATGAGGACCTCAAGCCCCATTTCTGGGCAGACCTTCAAAATGTAGCATTGCTGGCAGTCGGATTTTAACCTGTAGCACTTTTTTATATATAAAAAAGTACTGAGCTGAGAGCCTTTTTGATTCCCCCTCTCCTCTGTGCTAACTGGGACAAAAGCAGAACTGTCGCTTAATCAAGACTTGTGAAACAAGGTATTTCTCCTTTTTTTGCTGCAGGATATTTTCCCCTTCACAGTTGACTTTGCATTTTGAGAGTGGACTGCATAGTTTTCCAGTAACATCTTCAACTAGGCAGTGCTAGTTGTGCCCCTTCTTAAGGTGTAAAATGCAGGTGTTATAGATGTTAACTGTTTTCCTCCTCGATTTTTTATTTAAAAAAAGTATTAGAAATATATTTTAAATGCACTAAGGCCATAAGAAGGTGTCATACAATGGATTTTGGATAATAAATCAGCCTTCCCTCAGCTGGTGTATTCCAGAATAAGACAAGCTCTGAAGACAGGCTGCGCTAGGGGGACTGAAGCTTCCCAGCATGCTCTGGGGTTTTGTGTGCGTGGGACTGCAAATCCCATTGGCCCCAGCCAGCATGGTCAGTGGTGAGCAATGATGGGAGTTGTAGGCTGAAAAGAAAAACCTGGAAGGCACTGTTGTGGGAGTATAGATTCACAGAAGTTTCAGGCCTATTTTTCTGTTGTGGGAAAATTATAAGTGTCCTGATAAGTTTTGGAAGTATGTTGAGTGAATAATCTCCCAGGGTTTGGGGGGGGGGTTGATGGGTTAATGGGCATAAAACCCAATATAGGTTGGTAATGTTGGCCAATACTTTGGCCACCTCATGAGAAGAGAAGACTCCCTGGAAAAGACCCTGATGTTGGGAAAGATGGAAGGCACTAGGAGAAGGGGACGACAGAGGATGAGATGGTTGGACAGTGTTCTCGAAGCTACGAACATGAGTTTGACCAAAATGCGGGAGGCAGTGGAAGACAGGAGTGCCTGGCGTGCTATGGTCCATGGGGTCACGAAGAGTCGGACACGACTAAACGACTCAACAACAACAACAATGTTGATATAATAGTTAAAAATGACGCCTTAAACTGAGCGAAACCAGCCATGAACCTTGTGAAGTGTGTATGTCTAGATGCAATAGCTTTCCTATGTACTTGCATTTAATACCGGAGCATATCCAATATAGGGCACACTCCATCAACTTAGTGCCCTCCAGATGTTTTTGGACTACAACTCCCATGATCCCTAGCTAACAGGACCAGTAGTCAGGGATGATGGGAATTGTAGTCCCAAAACATCTGGAGGGCCGAGTTTGCCTATGCCTGTTCTAAACGTCTGAAGGGCACCATCTTGACTGAGGCTACAACTGGGTATTTCCTCAACTCGTAACTGATGGGAGCTCAGCATTCTGAGTTGAAGCACCAATCCTCTTATGGGGAAGGGAGGGAGATATATCTTCAATTTGCAGTTACTGCATGTGAGCTAGCACAGTCCTACAATTGGTAGGAATGGAAGATGGAGTAAGCTTGTCCTCTCCTGCTCCGAAGGGTAGGACCCGAAACCAAAGAATTCAAGTTATGAGAAAGGAGATTCCAACTTAACATCAGGAAGAAATTTCTGACAGTAGGAGCTGTTCAACAATGGAGCGGTTTTCCTCGTGAGGTGGTGGACTCTCCTTCCTTGGAAGTTTTTAAGCAGAGGTTGGATGGCCATCTGCCATGGATCCTTTAGCTGAGATTCCTGAATTGTAGGGCGTTGAACTAGATGGCCCTCAGGCTTCCTGCCAACCCTATAATTCTATGGTTTAATGTGTATTTAACCAATATTTAATAACGACCTCATATTTAATATCTACTTAATTTGAATTTAATATGTGCTGATTTTGATGTTTTGCATAAAAATGATGGATTCCAGTCAACTAAGTTCTTCCCAGAAACTAATGATCCTAGCTTAGCCAGGTTTATTAATTTTAGTGAGTCTATTTTGAGCATGACTCTTGTTTGGTACAACCTACTTAAAATAATCAGTGATGTTTTTTTTTAAATGTATTTTAAATATTTTATTTATTTGTTGACAAACCCTTAAGAAATGCATCAAAATCAATAGATATTAAATTTGAATTCAGCATACCGTATATTAAATTATACAAAAATGGAAAATTGTAACTAATATATGTGAACTACAAATTCAGTAGACGTTAAGCATAAATTTGTTAGTTTAAATATATATGTTATATCCCACTTCAGCTGGGATGGGTGAGTCTCTCAATTTCCATTTCTCTCAGTTTCTTATTTTATAGTCTTTAAATTCTCTTCTCCACATTTCCACAACAGATTGCATTTTTAATATAATCTTCATCAACGTTCGCCAGCATTTTGGTGTGAATGTCTCCTAATTTGTACACAGATTTGCCTAATACAATGCATTTTTGTTTGTATTTATACGCACACCTTCCCCAAGTATAGTATGCATTGTTGCGCATATCATCTGGCAGGGGTGCCAACTTGAAATACCCTGCCCCACATAATTGATCACATGACATGGCGCATGCACCCCATTTGAATGGGAATTCCCCTTAACTTTTTTTTTGGGGGGGGGCTGTCTCAAATATTTTATTGCGGGGCCGAAGGGACCTCGGCCCCTAGGAGGTAACTTCTATGTCATCTGGTTAGGGAACTACACTGCAAAATCTGGAGAAGCGTGGAATGGAAAAGTTGGCTGCATTTCAGTTCTCCCATTGTTTGGGAAACTGGAAATTAAGCTGGTTTTCAATCCAAACTGAATAAAATTTCCTACCCAGCCATATACTTCTGTGACGCCGATGACTTGACAAGGCCACACATGAGAAGTCACGGCTTAAATGTGAACTTCATCTCAAAAAGAGAGAGATTTCCCCCGTTCAAGTCCAACACTTGACCACTCTATCACGTTGACCCACAAGTTACAATAGCTATTGTCTGCTTTTCCTCGTAGCCTGTTTTTCTCCTGGACAATGAGTTCTCTTTTTGGCATCTCCCCTCCCACCCCCCACCCCCTGCCACTGGCATAGCTATGAGGAGGAGGAGGGAAGGGTATAGCAAATAAGGGTCTTTTTTGTTTGAGGAACAGTGCTGCTTAAAATGTGCATTGAAGAAAGAGGCAGAACAAGAAGGGTTTCAGAAGTTCCCTTTGACTGGCCCTTGGAGCAGGCTGCAAGCATAGTATCTGCATCATGAAGTTTGCATCTGGTGTGCTGGAATGCATGTGCCTACAAGTGTGTTCCCCTCTTTAAAAAGAGATTCTGGCTGCCACTGAGCACGTTTGTGGATGGCTTGATAGATGCCACAACCGTTCACTACCTTGGCACTTCAAATAGATATGGAAAGCCTAGAGCATGTGTGAAAGTTTCCTCTTCATGGGGAGTGCCTGCTGTGGCATCCCCCAAAGCATGCATTACTTCTTCATACAGCACATAGTTAAATTATGGATTTTGCTCCCACAGGAGGCAGTGAGGGCCACCAACCTAGATAGCTTTAAAAGACGACTAGAGAAATACATGGAGGAGGAGACTGGCGGTGGCTACTAGTCAAGATGGCTCTGCCCTGCCTCTACAGTTTCTGAATACCAGCTGTTGAAAACCACAGAAGGGGAGAGCGTTTTTGCACTCGGGTCCTGTTTGCTGGTTTCCCACAGGCGTTTGTTTGGCCACCGTGAGAACAGAATGATGGACTAGATGGGCCATTGTCCTGATCCAGGAGACTTTTCTTATGCTCTTACGATGGAGGAATCCTAGAATTGTAGCATTGGAAGGGACCCTGAGGACCATCCACTTCAACCCCCAGCAATGCAGGAATATGCAGCTGTCGCCTACGGGGATTGAATCTGCAACTTATCAGCACGATGCTCTAACGACCAACTGACCTATCCAGGCTAAGGGAAGAACATGACAGGTCTCAGGGCAGTTCACAGGATAAAATCATAATATAAAACACAAAATACATAATCAAAATAAAAACAAGAACACCCCTATTTTAGGTGCTTTGGGCCACAAGCAAAAAATAAATAAAAGAAAACAATGAGCCACATGGTCAAACATTTGGAAGTAGAACAACATAATGAGACATAAAGTTTTGTTCTACATGGGCTAAAGCAAAGAAAAAAAGGGGGAGGGGTGGTGTGCCAATGTAAAATGCATCCAAAATGTGCAGCCTATTTGCACTTGGTTCACACACAGCCGCCACCCCATCAGAGTTTTCAAGCAAAGGGTGATAAGAGTTCCTTTCTGAGCAAGCCTCCCTGCCTCTCCACTGGCATTTTGGCTTGAACCCCTGAGAGAGAAAGAGAGAGAGAACTGTCCGGGGCTTTCTTCTCTGAACAATGGGCTGCATTGATGGCCTTCTCACTCAGCAGCCCAAACCTCATTACATCTTTCAAGCAAAGGAGTCACGAACTGCTGTATGGCAGGGGGAATTATGCACTTTTCAGCCATGTAGTTAAAGCTGGCATTTGAACACCACTTTGGGGGAAAGGGTTGCTATGCAGGCCATTGCCAAGCTCCAACCAAAACAACAGTGACTTTCTTTGGGGGAGGGGGGAAGTGCAGAGAAAAAACAACCCCAAAGGAATTGCCCAAGGAGATGGTCCTTGGCTGGTAACAAAGGCCTTTTGATCTTCAGAGGAAAGTTTTTGGATACTGTGCCCCAGACCTAGGGACCCTTCTAAGGGGTTATTTGTCAGACACAAAATAAGACAACACACACATACAAAGCCATGCAATTTTGAATGATGTTCCCAGCACATGAAGGGAGTTGAAATTAAGCAGTGGATGACATTTAACTGCTTTGTGTACATTTGGACGGACTGCTTGGCTTCCCAATAAATCAGAACCAAAGCTAGGAAGATTGTGCTATCCACTGTTCTCATCTCATATGCATCCGAACTTTGTACAGAAATATCACAGCCATTCAGCACCTCTTGCATTTTGTGTCCTGTTAGCCCCCCCCCCCCCAAGTCTATAGCAGGGGTAGGCAACCTAAGGCCCGGGGGCCAGATGCGGCCCAATCACCTTCTCAATCCGGCCCACAGACAGTCCAGGAATCAGCATGTTTTTACATGAGTCGAATGTGTCCTTTTATTTAAAATGGATCTCTGGGTTATTTGTGGGGCATAGGAATTCATTCATTTTCTCTTCTTCAAAACATGGTCTGAGGGACAGTGGACCCGCCCATGACTGAAAAAGGTTGCTGACCCCTGGTCTGTAGGTTTGAGAGCTAACAGGCTGAAGACTGTTAGTGAGTGGTTCCTTAGACCAGATGGCTGCTCTTGATGGGGTTACACTTCCTCTGAAGGAGCAGGTTCGTAGCTTGGGGGTCCTCCTGGATCTCGAGGCTCAGGTGGCCTCAGTGGCCCAGAGTGCCTTCCATCAGCTTCGCCTGGTGGCCCAGCTATGCCCCTATCTGGACAGGGACAGCCTAACTACTGTCATCTGTGCTCTGGTAACCTCAAGGTTAGATTACTGCAATGTGCTATATGTGGAGCTGCCTCTGAAGATGGTCCAGAAATTTCAGCTAGTGGAGAATTCAGTTTGAGGATATGACACTGATCCTGGTCCGACTGCACTAGCTACCAATTAGTTTCTGGGCCCAATTCAAAGTGCTGGTTTTGACCTAAGGTAAAGGTAAAGGGACCCCTGACCATTAGGTCCAGTCGTGACCGACTCTGGGGCTGCGCGCTCATCTCGCATTATTGGCCGAGGGAGCCGGCGTATAGCTTCCAGGTCATGTGGCCAGCATGACAAAGCCACTTCTGGCAAACCAGAGCAGCACATGGAAACGCCGTTTACCTTCCCGCTGTAGCGGTTCCTATTTATCTACTTGCATTTTGACATGCTTTCGAACTGCTAGGTTGGCAGGAGCTGGGACCAAGCAACAGGAGCTCACCCCGTCACAGGGATTCGAACCGCCGACCTTCTGATCAGCAAGCCCTAGGCTCAGTGGTTTAACCACAGCGCCACCTGGGTCCCTTGGTTTTGACCAATAAAGCCTTAAATGGCTCAGCACCACAGTACCTCAAGGACCACCTCTTTCCATAAGAATCTACCCAAACCCAGAGGCCCTTCTTCATGTGGCTCCTCCTCAAGAGGCTTGGAGGGTGGCAACACGAGAACGGGGTCTTCTCTGCACTGGCTCCCTGTCTGTTGAATGCTCTCCCCAGGGAAGTTCACCTGTTACCTTCATTATATATCTTTAGGCACCAGACAAAAATGTTCCTTTTTAACCAGGCCTTTGGTTGATTGACACCCTAAACCAGCCATCCCCAAACTCAGCCCTCCAGATGTTTTGGGACTACAGCTCCCATGATCCCTAGCTAACAGAACCAGTGGTCAGGGATGATGGGAATTGTAATCCCAAAACATCTGGAGGGCCAAGTTTGGGGATGCCTGTCCTAAGCCCTTTTAAAATGTGGTTTTTTGGAGGGCGGGGAGGGTTATTGGGTTGTTTTTCTTTTGATTATATATCTTGTGGTTTTAGATTTCGATTTTATTCTGTGAACCACCCTGAAACCTCTGGGTATAGAGTAGTATATAAATTCTAATGATAATAATAATAATTAATAATAATATTCCGTAAGAAGATTCTGTGCACATTTTGAATGGACCAATAGGTCTAACAATAAGTAAAACACAGGAATATAGAAGTAAAACACAGGAATATATGGAGCTGCTTGAGGTCACCTCCCCCCCCGTACATTTAAAATGCTATCATACCACTTTAGACAGTCATGGCTTCCTCTGAATCATTCTGAGAACTGTACTTTGTTAAGCGTGTGAGGCTGCTATTCCCCTCACCGAGTTCCGAGTTCCAAAGTTCCCTGTGAAGGGGGATTGATTGTTAAACCACTTTGGGAATTGTAGCTCTGGGAAGGGAATGGGGGTCTCCTAACAACTCTCAGAAATCCTTTGGGGAGGCCATCCTAGTGCTTTAAATGTATGGTGTGAATGAGACCTTAGACTATTGAGCTCAGTATTGTTGGCTTTGACTGGCAGTGTATCTCCAGGATTTCCGACAGGTCTCTCCCAGCCGTACCTGGAGAAGCCAGGGATTGAATTTAGGATCTTATGCATGTAAGGCAGGTGCCCTACCTCTGAGCCAAAGCCTTAAACCAGAGCACTGAGCAGTCTTATTTTGAGTTGACTTACAACACCTTACAACAGGTGTGGGCAAACGTTGGCCCTCCAGATACTGGAATCAATTGCCACCCTCTCCTGGCCATTGGCCATGCTTGCTAGGATGTCGGGAGTTGTACTCTTACAACACCTGGAGGGCTAAAGATTCCCTATACCTGTGCCTCTCTTGTTTACAAATTTAAAAACTCTGCATGTAGCCAGAGGTAACTGACCCTCCTTGATTCAACCCCGCTGAGGAATCTACCTGTGCCCCTTGGCTGCCTTTACCTTGTGCAATCCCAGTGGTTGCTGTAGGTCATAAATTTTTACTGCTGGCCAGCTGCAGTGTTTGTCCCTTTGACCTTCCCTATCAGGGAATTCCACAAAGCCTATATATTCCACAATCTGTATATATACTTAAAGCAGCGCCCAGCTCCCAAATTGCAAGCTAAACAAGTGAATAAAAAGAAGATTGTGGATTAGTAGGTTTGGGGATTGTCCAGTTTTTCAGCTCCTCGCCCCATTAAATCAGCTAGGCTCCCAAATAAGTTGCGCACAGCATTTTCTTTAAGGGAATTATGTGGAATGGAGAGCTGGCATGACACAGTGGCTCAGATATGAACCAGAAATTCCCAGGTGGACATTTCTAACACACAGCGGCGCTAGGCTTAGGCAGTCCGTTATCCTTTCAGCATTCAAAATGATCCCCATATTGCAGTTGGAAGGCTAGGTCACATCCTTACCATACATTTAAAGCACAGGCCTTTCCCCAGAGAATCCCGAGAGCTGTAGTTTAAGGGTGCTGGGAATTGTAGCCCTGTGAGGATTCCGGGGCAGAAGCCATGGCTTTTAAAGTGATATAAATGTGCTTTAAATATATGGTGTGGATGTGACTTAAGGATGAGAGGTCGCACAGGGATAGCCAGGGTGGTGCCCGCTTGATACTCTTGCACCACAACTTGTGTCTTTTCTGACCATTGATGATACTGGCTATGAGTTGTCACATTGCATACTCCTGGGCTAGCTTCTTGCCTAACCCTGTGGCTCACTGAATGAGTGGCAGGTGTGAGCTTTTTAAACCAGGGGTGGGGGTGGGGGGTCTTCTTGGTTCATATCTCACTCCCCCCCATCTCCACCCCCATCGTTCTGCCCAGACACTGAGGTCCAGCGCCGAGGGCCTTCTGGCGATTCCCTCACTATGAGAAGCTAAGTTACAGGGAACCAGGCAGAGGGCCTTCTCGGTAGTGGCGCCCACCCTGTGGAATGCCCTCCCACCAGAGGTCAAAGAGAACAATTACCAGACCTTCAGAAGGCATCTCAAGGCAGCCCTGTTTAGGGAAGCTTTTAATGTTTGATGGATTTCTGTATTTTAATATTTTGTTGGAAGCCGCCCATAGTGGCTGGGGGAACCCGGCCAGATGGGCGGGGTATAAATAATAATAATAATAATAATAATAATAATAATAGTAATAGTAATAGTAATAGTAATAGTAATAGTAATAGTAATAGTAATAATAATAATTCTGTCAGTTGCTGAGTGTCCTTAGGCTCAGTAACACCTTTTTAGTTGAATAATATGCTTCTAATCTGGGCAAGATGCCTACCGGTACTCCCATGAGAAGGGCAGTCGAGACCCATATTCACTGGCCCATGTTTTAAAGTCAGCTTCAGAGATCCTACTTGTGTAGCCATTTCTAAGATCAGTTTTGGCTGACAGATGCTAGAGATAGGATAAGAGCCACCACTGAGAAGGCCCTATGGAATTTCCTTCAGAGAGAAAGATGCATCTGGTGCCATCAGATCAGGATTTTAAGGATGTTTTAAAAACTTTTCCTGGCTTTTAATGAATAGTTTTGTTGTATATGCTGCTGCAGGTTTTTTATTTTTTTAGTTTCAGTTTTTGTTGGTGACTATTGAATTTAGTTGTGTTCTGTTTTGACCTTTTTATTGTAAACCAGGCATCCCCAAACTTCGGCCCTCCAGATGTTTTGGACTACAATTCCCATCTTCCCTGACCACTGGTCCTGTTAACTTAGGATGATGGGAGTTGTAGGCCAAAACATCTGGAGGGCCGCAGTTTGGGGATGCCTGTTGTAAACTATGAATTCCATAGGTAGGACATTATTATTATTATTGTTATTATTATTAGGCACAAGGAAAATGTGATCATAAATACCCAAACTTCATTTTTAATTCTGTTCTCTTTCACACAAAAAATCAAGAGAGCTGATGTAATACACATAAAACATCATGCAGGGTTAATACCTGAAGAGAGCTCTGAACTTGCCAAGAGACAGGTGTGCACCAGACACCAGTAGTAAAAGCTCTCAGGGGGGAAAATGCCAGCAATTCCCCCCCCCCCCAATAAACTTGCATGCTACTAGCTGCCTTACGGATTTGATATACAGTGACTTTCTGTTCTCATGGAACAATCAATTGGATGGAACTTTACTACTTTGTGTCCTGCCCCAGTAATGAATTGCATCAAAACTATGTTTTGTTTGCTCACAGATGGTGACTTTTGGAATGTGGAATCTTCCTCTGTTTTACAAGTGAACTATTTTTTAGGGGCAGGCAGACTACTGGCCTGCTAGATCTCCTAATTTCTTTGTGTTTTACTAGGAACCTGAGGTTTGCTGAGTGCAAAATAATGGATTGGGGTGATGGATGTACACGGCTTGTTCACACATTACACTGGAAACAGATACAGTTGCCTCTACAAATGCCCAAGTATTTGTGTGACTGTGGACTTTTTGATTTGTACAGCTCAGCTATTGGGTACACAGCCTGTACACTCTTTGAACATTACATGCGAGTAATTCCATGATTGCACAGTGCAACTGTTTGTGTACCCTTGTTGAGTGCAATGTGTGAACATCTCTGCAGTTAGAACCAGGGGGGGACGGACATGTGGCCCTCCAGATAATCCTGGAATGCATCTTCCAGCATCCATGACCATTGACCCTCAATATCTGGTGTGTCAAAGGTTCCATATCCCAGAGTTGGAAAAGGGTGGGCCTGAGCACATGCTGAGCAAAAGAAGTTGCTGTAGTACCTGAGCTGAGCTTGCAGTTCTTTTGCTTACAATTCCACTATTGGTTTTCCCTTAAGCTTTCTCTCCTCTGAAATAGCCATTATCTAGGCTCATATCTGATTCTCTGCAGAGGGTATCTGCTTTGAATCCCGTCTCAGGGGAGGCTCAACCATTAGGGCAAATGGGGGGGGGGGCGCCCCACCAATTTCAGTCTGCCCTCATCCAGCCTCCACCTGCCCTCTTTCTTCCATACAGCCAGTTCAGTGTTACAAAGCCACATCCACCATACCTACCAAGTTCCTGTGGGAGAAATAAGGGACCGGACCGGAAGTAGCAGACTGGAAGTAGCGCTGCTGCCATTTTGGAACTGGGCGGAGCATGCTCAGAAGCGACTTTTGATGCTGCTTTGCCCAGTTCCAAAATGGCCGCTGTGCCAGAAGTCGCACTGCAGCCATCTTGGAACTGGGCAGAGCTGCATCAAAAGTCGCTTCTGAGCATGCTCCGCCCAGTTCCAAAATGGCCGCTGCGCCAGAATAAACCGGGGAAAAACAAAAAAACCCCGTTTTTTCAGTTGAGAACAGCTAGAAAAACGGGGGTTTCCCGGGGAATGCGGGAGACTTGGCAGCTATGACATCCACATCATACATTTAAAGCAGCATCATGCCACTTTAAAAAGCCATGGCTTCAGCCAAAGAATCCTAGGAATTGTAGTTTGCTAAGGATGCTGAGATTTGTTGGGAGACCCCTTTGTCATAGCTGCCAAGTTTTCGCTTTTCTCGCGAGGAAGCCTATTCAGCATAAGGGAAAATCCCTGTAAAAAAGGGATAACTTGGCAGCTATGCCCTTTGTCCCTTTCGCAGAACTACAGTTCCCAGAGTACTCTGGGACGAGGGATTGATTGTTAAATAGCTCTGGGAATTGTAGCTTTCTCAGGGGAATAGGGGTTTTCTAATGGTTCTCAGCACCTTTATCAAACTACACTTCCCAGGATTCTTTGTGGGAACCCATGACTCTGTAAAATGGTATCATAGTGCTTTTAAATGGATCGTGCAGGTGGGGGTCTGTTTTTTTCAGTGGAGGCTGGTCCTTGGAGTGCAGGAAGACCAGTACCAGAAAGGTTATTGTTTTTTAACTCCTGTTTTGCTTTAAGCCTACTTCTTACTTCCAACCAGCCCCATTTTACAAGCCTTTTCTTAACCCTTGCAGAACTTAGCAGGGAGGAGGATTGTGGCAAAGCCAAAATTTGTTGACTCGGCCCATAATGGACTCTGGCTGGACCTACTGTCTCCATCCCTACCTGCTGCCCAGCCTGTTCCAGGGAGCACCAGTCCCCACTAAGTCTCTCTTCAGGTTAACATATTTTCCTTTCCTTTCTGCTGGATTTTCAGAAACTTTGCCTTGATTAAAACCACATGCCCTTCCCTGTCAGGGTTTCCTACTAGGAAGAGCTACATTTGAATAGCATTTGAACTTCTTTTGTGTTTGAACATGTACCGGTAGCTGGTGGGGCAATTCCAAGTAGATATGACAAACTGTGAGATTCACAGCTTTTCATTAACAAGAAAGGAGTTATGCATGTACTGCTGAAATGAGAGCAGGGTGTGGAATGAAATAATGAATGTGGTGTTATATGCAGATTAAAAAAACCCAATAATTTTATTAATGTAAAACTGGCTATTAGGACATTGTTCAGTTCAGGGGACTTTTTTATGAGCTGTTCCTGGTGCAGATGAATAATAATAATAATAATAATAATAATAATAATAATAATAATTTATTATTTATACCCCGCCCATCTGGCTGGGTCTCCCCAGCCACTCTGGGCGGCTTCCAACAGAAGAATAAAACACAATAATCTATTAAACATTAAAAGCTCCCTGAACAGGGCTGCCTTCAGATGTCTTCTAAAAGTCTGGTAGTTGTTTTCCTTTTTGTACCCACTGCTTTTGGGCAGGCTTCACCAACTGGTGCCCTCCAGAAGCTTTGCACTAGAACTCCCTTCAGCCCCAGCTAGTGTACTGGTGGGGGCTTGTTGGGGGGGGGGCATATGTCAATGCAGAGGCAAGGCATAGTTGCGGCCAGCGACAAAAACAGGCAGAACAATGAATATGCCTTGTGCGTTTTTATACAGTAGCCTACATTCCAGTGATGCAAAATACTATTACACACACACACACACACACACACACACACACACACACACACACTCCTCCATTCAGGTAAGCAAGAGGCCTTAACAGCCAGGCAAGGCCACTCAAGGAGGGTTTGAGGCAGACCCAGGGTGGAATTTGGCTTGGGGTGGGATCAAAACCTGCACAATGTCCCATGGGTCAAGTGGAGGGCTGGCGTCAGCCCCGGGGCTGAGCTTCCCCACCTCCGCAGTCAGCTGTAGTTTGGCTTCTTACCATGTGACATGTGAGCCAGGCCAGTATCTGTTTAGACTGTAACTCTCTATTGTTTTTGCAGACATTTTTCTTGATAAAAGGGTCTCCTTGAAATGTGTTGGGAACCATCTGTACTTGTGCAGCTATCTTTTATTATATATTTTTGGATTTTTTTAAAAAATGACTCTTATCGATCCCCACTGTTTGTGTTCCCATGCGAATCTGCCCTGAGCACACCCAGAACCAAGGAAGGAAAAATAATAAATGATAGCAATTCTGCACAATTCTGTCGACACTGGAGGTATTTTAGACACATGCATGACTCTATGAGGCATAAAAAGGATTGGAAGGAGACAGGGTGAGTATTACTAGTTAAAAACACAGCCGGGCCATTATTTTTCTTAATTTGGATTGAAGCTGGTTTGGGAAAAGTGCATCAAAATGCAAAGTGCAGTATTTAATAAGAAACAACAAGATAGATACAGGTTGTGGCTAATGCCCTGTATAAACCGCTTCCAAGACCAATGTTGGGTCTTAGAGTAAATGGGAGTGTGTTTAAAGGCTAGCATATGTAGAAACTTAAAATAACTGCATTTTGACCCAGGCCCTGTCCAGCAGGCAGAATCCAGCCGCTTGTTTGTTGCCATAGTTGAAAGGAAACTTGGAGTGTATTGTTTCCTGTGTGGTAAACCACAGTCCATTTGTTTATATTGGCTCAACGTCAGGAAGTAATATACTGTACCTCAATATAAATGCACCTGGATCTTGTAGATTGCTTCCTTCCAAAAAAAAGGTAGCCTTTGCATAAATGTCCTCAGAAGCATGTGTTTTTATTCTTCTCCCGCGGGGATATATCATTGTCAAAGCACATCTGATGAGGATAGGCCAGTCAGAGTTATTCCTGTACAATCTGATTCCTGCTTTATGCATGCGGAGTGGAGGTGACACCCACACCGGACGTGCAAAGCGCTTGGCTTCCCCCAAGAATGCTGAAAGAAACTAGCTTGACTAAGTTTGCTCACAGAGTTGGTGCCCAGGGAAGGACTTGAACTTGGGGTGTGTTACCTTGTCTCCAAGAGGCTCAGTGGTAGAGCATCTCCTTTGCATGCAGAAGGTCCCAGGTTCAATCTCTGGTATCTCCTTGTAGTGCTGGCACTGTTCCTTGGAGAGCGACTGCCAGTCAGTGTGCAGACAACATGGAACTAGATAGGAAGCTGCCTTATGTAGTCAGAGCGTTGGCCTATCTTCTCCAAGGACCTCACAGGCATTGTTCTCTCACAACTTTGATCCCGTCAACAAGCCTGTGAGACTAAGAGTGTGTGTAACTGGCCTTATGATTTTCATGGTTGGCTGAGGGAGTGTGTGTGTGTGTGTGTACACACACACCCCAACCACATTTCTAGGCTGGCTAGATTGAGAGATGGTTCTGGCCCAAAGTCACCTACTTAGCTTCATGATTGCACCTGCTCTCTCAAGGCTTTAAAAATTATCCTTTGTTACTTCTTTAGGGCTGATTTTCTTTTTTCTTTTAAATCCCTCCTACAATAACAACTCTGAGAGCAAAAATGCTCACTTGAGCCTTTTTTTTTTAAAAAAAAGGCCAGTTTTATTTCACAGCAGAACTTTCTCCTTTTTCTCTCGGTAGCAGGTCTTGGAAACATCTGGAGAGTTTATTAGGCTCCTGATGGATTCAAAACAGCTGTGTGCCCTGGATTAAATGCTCTGGGTGGTGTTCAACTAAGTTTCTCTCAGTTAGACCTACTGAAATTAATGGGCCTAGCTTAGTCATGTCCATTAATTTCAATGAGTCTACTCTTGAGTAAAACTTGGTTGACTGCAACCCTCTGTCTCCTTGCTTTGTTCTTATCTCAAATCAGGGCCGGCACCAGGCTTCAGGGGCCTTTCTCCCTAGTATCCACCAGGTGGGATTATTCTTTATATCTCTATTTCCCTTCCTTGAGACAGGCCCAGGGCAATGTACCAACAAGTATGTGAAGAAAATACAATCAAACACCGCTCAAACATATACAGTGGAACCTCGGATTACGTACTGTCCTCCTTATGAACGCTTCGGGTAATGAGCTCCGCTAACCCGGAAGTAGGTGCTCCTGGTTGCAAACTTTGCCCCGGGATGCAAGAGGAAGTTGCGCACCAGTGGCACGGCAGCAGCAGGAGGCCCCATTAGCGAAAGCGCGTCTCAGGTTAAGAACGGACCTCTGGAATGAATTAAGTTTGTAACTGGAGGTACCACTGTATACACTTACAAACTTTTAGCATATCAGGACAAACAAAAATACCTACTTTATACGAAGCATCATCTATTAGTTGCTTCCAATGCCTTATGAATTCATCTCTCTGTTTGTTTATGCCTTCCCTGACCCATAAGACTGAATCCTGATATTTCTGAATTCCTGTTTCTTTCTGTCCCTGGTTTTATAATGCTGCTTTTCAGTTTTCAGAAGATGGCATCAAAATAAGTGTTACTCAGAATAAACCCATAAAGTTAATGGACCTAACTTAGCCACATCTGAGTAGAACTAACTTTGGAGACAACCCATTATGCTTCTTATTGCATATTCATGATGATAGTCATATGCAATCCCTCTTCCAATAAAAGTTTTTGGGAGCCATCCCACTGCTTTATTCCCAGTCAGTGAATATCCTTCCAAAGTCCTGTATTTTTTTTAATACCACAAATATTCTGGTTTATGTTTATTTCACTCTTGTTGTGCTGTCGCTTCTCCAGACAGCAATCATGTGGTAGCATTGAGAGAAAAATCACAGGACAAACTAAAGCAGAATAACTGCACTATTATTGTTGCAGAAGACGCCTGCAATAAGACACAAATCTGAAGGGACCTGTCAGAGGGTCGTCATGGCTACTCTAGAGTAACTCCGCTTGAGTCCAGTTTGTATTTAAAGACTTTTATTGTGCAAAGTATTTACAGTGTGTTGTTGTTTAGTCGTTTAGTTGTGTCCGACTCTTCGTGACCCCATGGACCAGAGCACGCCAGGCACTCCTGTCTTCCACTGCCTCCCGCAGTTTGGTCAAACTCATGTTCATAGCTTCAAGAACACTGTCCAACCATCTCGTCCTCTGTCGTCCCCTTCTCCTTGTGCCCTCCATCTTTCCCAACATCAGGGTCTTTTCCAGGGAGTCTCCTCTTCTCATGAAGTGGCCAAAGTATTGGAGCCTCAGCTTCACGATCTGTCCTTCCAGTGAGCACTCAGGGCTGATTTCCTTAAGAATGGATAGGTTTGATCTTCTTGCAGTCCATGGGACTCTCAAGAGTCTCCTCCAGCACCATAATTCAAAAGCATCAATTCTTCAGCAATCAGCCTTCTTTATGGTCCAGCTCTCACTTCCATACATCACTAATGGGAAAACCATAGCTTTAACTATACGGACCTTTGTTGGCAAGGTGATGTCTCTGCTTTTTAAGATTTACAGTGTAGTGACAGCTTAAAACATGACCTCTCATTCCGAATCAGAATCCGGCAATGCCGTACGTCTGTTCTTACACCAGCAAAGTAGTCAGGGCACCCCAAAACGCCTCCCCCTTGACCTGCGTCGTGGTGCTCTCCTTAACTCTTGCGCTGGAAGGAGTGATGCCCTCTCAGTCTCCTCCCTATCAAGGCGGTGGAAGGGCTCTCCAGCATCCTTGCGCCCTTGCCTGCATCTCTCCTCCCCTGAGCTTTCCCATCCTTCCGCACACTGGCTTCTCTCTTCCTCCGAGTCTTTCCCCTCCCCCCGGCTGCTTCAGACCCACAGCTGCTCCCTGTGCTTGGCGAGGTGGATGTTAGGATGATGGCAGGCTCCCTGTAGGGAGTCACCCTTACAGGACCCATTTGTTTTTATAGCATTTCTCTATATTGTATAGGTTGTGTTCCCCACCCCCCAGTAAGCAGTTAAGAAATCCTTTTAGATAAATATGGTCCAGGAACAGCCATAGCTATCTTTCAGTATATGCTGAGTGGTGGCCCTCTAAAAATTTCCACAATACCCTGAAGCGCCACAGGGTGATATTTTTTTTAAATAGTGGCTTGTAGCACTTCCCCTGGTAACAGCCTTAGGATGTTGGATACAGTTCTCAATTATTTACTGTTTGGTTCTGTCCCCCCCCCCCCCTTTTCTCAGCCATCTACAATTATGATGCCGTCCAAGATGTCGAGCTGTCCTTGCAGGTTGGTGATACAGTTCACATCCTGGAGATGTATGAAGGTAAGCAGGCACTGGATTACTGGGATGGGATGGGAGGGTTCCCAATTATAATCCTTCTCCCTTCACTCCAGACTTAAGAGTTACCGTAAATCTTTGGGGAAATACCCAAGAAACTAGCAAAAAAAGAATCCCAAAGGCTGATGCATATACGAATGATTTGCTATGTTAGTTCCAAAAAAAGTGTTTGGCAAGCTCCAAAGTAGATTGAAAAATATTGGATCAGCCATGTTTGTTCAGATATGGGAATATGGGAACATAGGAAACTGCCTTATACAGAGTCTGTTGGTCCCTCAGTTCAGTGTTGTCTAGGATGACTGGTAGTGGCTCTGTAGGATTTCAGAAAACGGTTTTTTGCAGCCCTAGCTGAGATGTCAGGGATGGAATTTAGGAAGCTGGCTTATGCTGAGTCAGGCCATTGATCCATCATAAGATGATAAGAAGAGCCTGCTGGATCAGGCCAATGGCCCATTTAGTCTGACATCATGTTCTCACAGTGATCAACCAGATTCCCATTGGACGTCTGAAAGCAGGACCTGATTGCAACAGTACTCTCCCCACATGCAGTTTCCAGCAGCTGATATTCAGAAACTGATACTGCCTCCAGCAGTGGAGTTGGAGCATGGCCACCATGGGCCGTGTGGTCAGCACTGTATTGTATGGCCTGCATCAGTATTGTCTACAAACTGATTGGCAGCTGCTCTCCAGGGTTTCAGAGCAAGGTCTCTCCAAACCTTGCTGGGGATTGTACTTGTGGCGTCTTGCTCAGTGGAAAGAGGAGTTTAGTTCTACATCCATCATCACCATTGGCAGCAGTAAACTGAAACATCCTGACACAAAGCTCCTTTTGGTAATGCTAGCAAGGAAAACCAGCTGCTTGCTTAGCACTTCAGCAAGACAATTGGTTTCTTTTCACTTTGCGTTGACCTTGACACTGGAGATAGGGAGACAGAGCCTATGTGTCAAAAGAGATTATGTTGCTGATGGGTGTATTTAAGAGGAGTGTTTTTGTAGAAGATTTGAAATGCAGAAAGGCCCAAAGCATTAGCTGACCTTGCAAGTGGGGAACAGGGAGGAGGGAGAGAGAACATAAATTGCTGTTTTCCTGGGAAATTGAATGTGTCTTTTCTTTTCCCTCCAAAAAAAGATTTAAAAATTAAGCAGATTTATTTTTCCTTTCTATTCTAGGCTACAGATACAGTTTGACATTTGGTTATGGGTCACCACATGTAATGCCATATTAGCCATTTGGATATTATTTTAGTTCAATTTATACATATCACACACGTACCCCAGAGACTTCTTCATTGAATTTCATTTCCATTCATTTCTAACTTCTCCTGACCCTATTGATGTGCAGTATTGATTGTACTGCACTGTACTGTGTTAGGTTTTCTGTAGCAAAAGAATTTTCCACAAACGCTTAAAAACTATTATTTAAAATAATAGCAATCACAAAAATAATTAGAAATAACAGCAGCAGCAGCAAAATAATTTATGTGAGCTGGTTCTGGTTTGGACAAGCTAGTGATCCTATGACATTGTTCAATTCAGTAAGGCTTTCATTTATTTCAGCAGGCCCTGGTTCAAGTTTCAATAATGTCTAATAAATCCAGGTTGATAGCTTCTGCTGATTCACCTCCTCTTCAGCAGGTGAACTGAACCCTTAGCCTGCACTTTTGTGAACACCCTTCCCTGTGAGTAGGTCTCACTGAACTCAGCTGGGCCTGCTTCTGAGGCAGATATGTCTAGCATTGCAGCTGTCTAGTGCCATTTAGGGTTTCAATCCTGTACACCACCTTTGCTCCCATCATCCCTGGTTGTTTGTAGTCCAGCATCACTAGGAGGGCACCAGGTTGGAGAATTCCACTGTATACAACTACTTGGGAGTAAGCCCCATTGACCCCAGTGATGCTTACTTTTGAGTAGGCAGGATTGCAGCCTATTTTGTGTTGCTTAAGGCTGTAGCCCTGCACATGCTTCCCTGGGATGAGCTCCATTGAACATGGTGGGGCTTACTTGCAAGTAACAATACCTTGAATTGTACCATTAGAGGATCCCAAAGAGTGGTCTGCAGACCACCAGCAGTCCATGAGCTGTATTCGTCTGGTCCCTGGAAGTGACAGTGGTGGTGGAGGAGAAAGCTGGGCCTTCCTCAGAGGAAGGCATGGGGAGAGATGGTCACAAGTGGGGAAGAGAGATAGTCAAGGCATTTGAAAGGAACTGAGAGTCAATGCATGGGAATGAAAGAGGCATCAAGAAAGAGTGAAGGAATAATTATGCAGTATGCCAAGACCCTCAGCCATTTTCAAGTGTTCTGGTGGGAGGGGAGTTTGAGGACCACTATATATAAGGATCATTTTATATTTGAACATTTGATTTCTGATGATAAAAGCACATTTTCTATCTTTCTTCTTCTTTTTTGTCTCCTATTTCTTGGCAGATTGGTACAGAGGATACACTCTTCGGAATAAATCCAAAAAGGTACGTCATCTCTCCCACCTGCCCCATTCAGCTATGTGTTTATATTAAAATGCATCAGATCTGTTGTGATAATGCTCTTAGTGAAAGTTTTGTCACCGTTATCTCTAATTTCTTCCAAATTTTGATGACAATGGTCAATAAAAAATTCCAGAGTGGTGAGGGCTCTTCAGTTTTGTAGCCATATAATCAAAAACGTGAATATTTGATACTGGTTGATGAAATGAGCATTGTAAGAATTTGGGTCCCCAGTTGAGCACAATTTCAGTGTTAATTTAAAAGCCCCCACTTGTTTCAAAAGTAAGCTTCTGATTCTGTGGGAGGCACTGGGTGGAATCTGGAAGGAGGGTGGAAGCAGCGAAGCACAATTTGCAGTGGTTAGTGGGTGGAATGTCAGAGCTGCACGTAGCTCTTCAGCTGCCTTCAAGACTCAAAGAAGCAAAACAGATTATGCAGAATAAATTAAGTCTGTGATGGAACAATCTCACATTGTTGGATTAAGCAAAGCAAAACCTTGTTACTTCATGATGAACAAACTGCAGATATATTGCTTGGAGTCCACCCCAAGACTGCCGAACCTTTGATGAGAAACAAAGGCTCTTTTCGGGTGGATTGCAATGTAGTGGGATCACACAGTGGGCTGCTCCCACATCTTATGGTTGTCCAATTGGTCTCCTGAACAGATCATATGCATTTAAGCTCTGCATGCATGTGGTTAAAGGTAAAGGTAAAGGGACCCCTGACCATTAGGTCCAGTCGTGACCGACTCTGGGGTTGCACGCTCATCTCACATTATTGGCCGAGGGAGCCGGCGTATAGCTTCCAGGTCATGTGGCCAGCATGACAAAGCCGCTTCTGGCAAACCAGAGCAGCACACGGAAACACTGTTTACCTTCCCGCTGTAGCGGTTCCTATTTATCTACTTGCATTTTGACGTGCTTTCGAACTGCTAGGTTGGCAGGAGCTGGGACCAAGCAACAGGAGCTCACCCCATCACAGGGATTCGATCAGCAAGCCCTAGGCTCAGTGGTTTAACCCACAGTGCCACCTGGGTCCCATGTGGTTAGGATCCTGCAGAAAAACAGTTGGACACACATACAGAAAATCCTCTGGGCAGTTTGTCTGGGCATACCAACTGAAGTTATGTTGGTCTGGAGTGGGCCCTGCTTCCATGTTCCTGCTTTCCACTTATTCACGGTACCCAGTTGTCCTGACTAAAAAGAGTTAGATGTGGTTGCCATGCAGAACATCAATTTCATGCAGCCATGTCAACGTTTTTTAAAGGGATTGCAACCATCAACAGCATTTCAAGATCTTGAATTCTGCTCCTTGAGGAAAGCTTTTGCATACAGTAATTGCATTTTCAGTTCGTGCCAGTGGGTATTTTGGTGGTAGATATAATTTCAGTAGACGGGTGGTTGTGTGTATGCCAGCAAAATGTAATTGAAGATATAATTCATTATAGTCTATGATGCACTCTGTATGAGGAGATAAGGAAAAAATACCATCAGGCTTTGGTTTCACAGACTTGCTAGCCTACTTGGATAAATGTATAACCTATAAGATAGCATTGTTTGCTTTTGCAGCTGAAAAATGTTAAAACCAAACCTGTGCGGCCAGAAGGGATGAAGAAGAATGCTGCTAGGTTCACATTGGAAGGGAATCAACTTAATTCCCAACACAACTATGGAACATAGTTGTCTGTCAGATTTCGCACTTCTCCTAATTTTGCAATAGAGTTCTCGGCTCAACATCATACCAAAATGATGGAAGTAACGACTTGCATATTTTAAGATAGCATAGGTTGTATTCAGCTAACTTCTGCTCAGAGCAGACACACTGAAATTAATGGACCTATATTAGCCATATGTAATAATTTCATTTGGTGTGTTCTGAGTATATTTAACATTGGCTACAACCCAATATGCTTAGAAATGCCTACCTGAAGGCAAAATTTTCATGTAAATAATAATGTTCATAATGTATTTAAAAATAGAAATTTTTATATGGATTTTTTTAAAAAATAAAAAAATACCTGAAGATTAATGAAGAAACAGGACAGAACAGACTGGAAAGAAATTGATCTGTTCATCCCTTAGCAGTCAGTAGTTGGTACATGACAGATACCTTTGGCTCTCCAGATGCTGTTTGACTCCACCTCCCATCAGTCCCAGCCAGCAACTTCAGTGGTTCAGAGATGATGGAACTTGCCCATGTCTTTTCTAGAGTATTGACCCCTCTCTTCTGCAACTGGCAAATGAACACATTTTTCTTGCATGCATAAACTTGATCAGCTGAACTTTTTAGCTTCTTGACAATGGTTCTACTCAACAAATGAGTCAGAATAGAAACTTAATGTCCCTAAGTTAGACCTGTCTATTAATTCCAGTAGGTCTGCTTTGAGTAGGACTAGCACTGGACTAGCACTGGTGGCGCTGTGAGTTAAACCACAGAGTCTAGGGCTTGCTGATCAGAAGGTCGGCGGTTTGAATCCCTGTGACGAGGTGAGCTCCCGTTGCTTGGTCCCAGCTCCTGCCAACCTAGCAGTTCGAAAGCACCTCAAAGTGCAAGTAGATAAATAGGGACCACTACAGCGGGAAGGTAAACGGCGTTTCCATGTGCTGCTCTGGTTCGCCAGAAGCGGCTTAGTCATGCTGGCCACATGACCTGGAAGCTGTCTGCGGACAAACGCTGGCTCCCTCAGCCTATAGAGCAAGATGAGCGCCGCAACCCCAGAGTCGGACACGACTGGACCTGACGGTCAGGGGCCTCTTTACCTTTTAGCACTGGATACAACCCAATGTCCCAGGTGCCCCAGGTGGCACTGTGGTTAAACCACTGAGCCTAGAGCTTGCCGATCAGAAGGTTGGTGGTTCGAATCCCTGTGACGGGGTGAGCTCCCGTTGCTTGGTCCCAGCTCCTGCCAACCTAGCAGTTCGAAAGCACGTCAAAATGCAAGTAGATAAATAGGAACAGCTACAGCGGGAAGGTAAACGGCGTTTCCATGTGCTGCTCTGGTTTGCCAGAAGTGGCTTTGTCCACATGACCTGGAAGCTATACGCCGGCTCCCTCGGCCAATAATGCGAGATGAGCGCGCAACCCCAGAGTCAGTCACGACTGGACCTAATGGTCAGGGGTCCCTATACCTTTACCTTACAACCCAATGCACTGTACAGTACTGAGTCTTTGTTTTTCAGTTGCCAGATTGCAAAAGGAGCAGTCTTTTACTGCTTTCTGCTTTAAAATTCCATTTTCTAAGATTTGCATCCAAACTGTGTATGGGCTGGAAAGGTTCCCTTGAATTTCCATGAAAAGCAGGCCAACATTTGACCAGATAGCTTCTCTACCTTGGAGTGTGTCCACTGTGTCAAAGTGGGATAATCAATGCCTTCGACTGCTTTGGAGCTGCTTCCTTATTGACATTCTCTGTGGAATGCAGTGTCCCTGGGCCTCTTCTGTGGAAATTATTGGCAAACTTCAAACTTAAAACGAGTGAGTGGCCATAGGATTAAGCCTTCTGTGCTCCTCAGATCTTCAATTCACAAATCATTTATCATCTTGGAAGGCTTCCTTCCTGTGGGATTTGTGCCTAATGCTGTTGGCGTCTGAGCTGTTAATGGATGGTGAGCAATTAGTTCCACAAAAATCAAATGCTTAAAAGGTCTTATAACTGACACCTGGCTGTAAATTGCAGAGAGTATCAGAAAGTAGGAATGGTGGAAGAAATGAAAACTCTTCTTCTAAAGTGAGGAGGTGTAACCTGTGGCCTTAGGGCTGCCTCTGGCCCTTGGGCTAATTTCATGCAGTGGCTAGGAATGGGGAAAGAGTGATAAAAGGAGTGAAATAAAGGGAAGAGGGAGTAGTACCCCACCCACCTTAGTCTTTACTCCCCACCATTGGTATGTGGCCCCTGACAGGTCATCCCAGAGGGAAGGTAGCCCTTGAAAGTAAAAAGGTGGCCCATCCGAATGACTTGCGACTGTGCACACGGTGCTGAACCCGGAAGTAACCCCAAAATATCATGAAGACGTCATGAAAAGGGGGAGAACAGGATGGAGCAGGCTTATGTGTGCTTCACTGATGCACGTGTGGGTCCAGAATATAACCCCTGTGCAAAACGAGTATTGCTTGTGCTAACCACAATGTCTGCGTTCTCAATCCACTGCTGAAGGTGGCATATCTCTGGAAACCAATTGCTGCTAATTGCAGCTGGAAAGAGCATTGCACCCAAAGGTCTCCAAGTGACACACAGAAACACCCCAATATACTGTCTAACATAACATTTATGGGAAAACAAAGAGCAATACTGGCTTCCAATAAGTATTTGGTTGGCCACTGTGAGAACAGGATGCAGGACTAGGTGTGTTTTTGGTCTGGTCCAACAGGTGGTTCTTACGTCTGTAAGTGGCTCTCAGAGCAGCTTACAATGACAATAAATAAGAACATAAGAAGAGTCTGCTGGATCAGGCCAATGGCTCATCTAGTCTGCCAGCCTGTTTGCATAGTGGTCAGCCAGATACTTATGGGAATCTGAGCACAAAAGCACTCTCCACTCCAGCAACTTGGTATTTGGAAGCCTTTCTGCCTCTTGCTGCAGAGCCGTTGATAGCTTTGTCCTCATGAACTTGTCTAACCTTTTAAAGCCACCTATGTTGGTGGCCATTACTGCCTCCTGTGGGAGTGAGCTTCATTGTTTAACTATGCACTAGTGTACATGTTCCTGCCAACCTAGCAGTTCGAAAGCACGTCAAAAATGCAAGTAGATAAATAGGAACCGCTACAGCGGGAAGGTATACGGCATTTCCATGTGCTGCTCTGGTTTGCCAGAAGCGGCTTTGTCATGCTGGCCACATGACCTGGAAGCTGTATGCCGGCTTCCTCGGCCAATAATGCGAGATGAGCGCGCAACCCCAGAGTCGGTCACGACTGGACCTAATGGTCAGGGGTCCCTTTACCTTTACCTTAGTGTACATGTAAATAAGAATAATTAAAACACACAAACACATATATAGAGAGAAGCATCTAGAGACAAGTGCTGCAATCCTATGTATGCTTACTCAGGAGTAAGGCTTATTGAACTTGGTGGGATTTACTTTCATGTAAACATGTGTAGGATTTGGCTGTAAGAATCCAAACAAGGGCATCGTGAGGCATCAAGAAGCAAAGATGGCTGCCTCTGGTGCCTTTTTCACTAAGTCTGAAGCTTCATTCTCAGAACAAAACTCCACTTAATTGTCTTAAATATGCATATCAATCTGTGGCAGCTCAGTCAGTGGAGTCATATTCTCAGCCCAGCTTTTTGGAGCATTTCAGAGAGGTGGGCTTCCACTGAATCTTCCCCAAAAGAGGTGACTCAGACCTCAGCGTCTGTGTATGAAATTCTTACACCTTTTAGGAGTGGGTGGTCTTAACCTGATGCAGCATTTCCCCCAAGGAACAGACTTTCTATGGAGGCATAATATTCCTTCCTGCGCTCATATTCCATTCCCTAATAATTATCAGGATTGCGCTGGCCCATTTTTCGGCACACTGAGTTACCACTTTGGGGGAAAATTCCTGTTGCAGCAGGGCTGTCCTACAGCTGTTGCTGCACAAGATTGGCCAAAATGCCTTCTAGATGTTTTTGGATTACAATTCCTGTCACCCCTGACCATTGGCCATGTTGTCTGGCGCTCATGGGAGTTGGGACAAGAGGACCATAAGTTATGCACCTCTAGAGTAGAGCAACTTCCATCAGCACCACCCAGCATGGCCAGTGGCCAGGAAAGATGGGCACATTTTAAGGGCACCATGTCGACTACTCCTGTGTCCCATTGGGATTCCTAGATGTGTTTTTCTCTAGTAGTTATAGTCAAATTGGAACCCCTTCTCACAAATCCTGCAAATTAGGAAATCTCCTGTAGCCCCATATACATTTATGTGAATTTTACACATAAACAAAGGGATCTAGCTGTTAACAGAACGAGGTGGGAGGAATCCTGCAGCAATAAAATGAGCAGTGCTCATTCAGGTTCCAAGGGACGCATGCTCCTTTATTTATTTATTTATTTATTTATTTATTTTAATAATTAAATATTTTCTTAGTTTACAAAAGTGTGTTTATTGTCTCTTTTTGCAGGTTGTGTTTTGTACAGATCAGTTACATTTGTTGTGAGACATGCATGTTCCTTTATGTACAGTTTTATCAATTTGCAAGCTAGTGATGATGAAAAGGCGGTTAAGAGCTCACCCCTCCCTTTTGCTGTTCTAGGTCTTCGTGTGTGTGTGTGTGTGTGTGTATATATTTGCTGTTTTTGAACACAGAGAAGCATTTAGCTTTTAAAAAATGAAATGTTGTGGTCCATTCTACTACCTTCATTCTCTTGCATTGGCCCAGATCTGGTGCTCCACCCCACCCCACCCCAACAAGCTGTTTAAAAATACTGCTGTGGTGGAAATGGACACGTTACTCATTTCCTGGTGACATTGAGTTTGAAGCGGATTTTTGTTGTTGAAAAAATAGCAGTGCTTCATTCCAAAGAAGTTTTTAAAAATGCAACTCGGCAACTGACTATCGATCCGGAGATGTTATATAGTCACTGGAGAGATTCCTTTATCTGTGATTGTGTTGACCAGAGCACTGGCAAAAAAATAAAAAATAAATTGAAGGTCAAGTTAATTAAGAGAAGGGGGGGAGCAGGGGCAGCTTAGATTTTTATTACTGTTGGAAAATACTTATTCCCTCTGGGACACCTGTGTTATTATCCATGCAGGAATGAGGTCTGGAAGAAGTTTGAGCATAAATTCTGTAGCACTTTTGAGGGGAAGGTGCTTCCTTTTCCCCACCCCCCCTCCAAATCAGCACATTTATTTGTACAGTGGTACCTCTACTTACGAATTTAATGTGTTCTGAATGCACATTTGTAATTAGAAAAAACCCATAGGAATGCCATAGTCGAATCCCATAGGAATGCATTGGGAGAAAAAAATTCGTAAGTAGAAGCAATCCTATCTAAACTGCATCCAAGATGGCAGACGGAGCTCCATTCATAAGTAGAAACATTCGTAAGTAGAGTTATTCATAAGTAGAGGTACCACTGTATCATTCATCCAGAAAGAGGAATCAACTCTTCATTGTCAAAAGTACACCACTTGCAAGTTAGGGAAAGGCATGTCTATCAGTCTATGTCTCTCATAGGTGTAAACTCAGTGATGCAGTTGCTGCAACATGTATCTCCCCATTATAAGCCATGCCCAAGCAGGCACACCTGACTTTCTGCTTTTCTATCTCTTCCTTCTCCTGCTCTTCTCTCTCCAGTCCTCCTGCCTCTGACTCTTATCTCCCAGCTGTTACAGGCCCCCCAAGTTCCCTGATCCCTGCTTCCAAGCCAGTCTCCAGCCCTCTTTTCCCAGTGCCCACCCCTCAGCATCCAGCCAGTCTCTGACAGGGTGTGAGTGTCATTCCTTAGCCTAAGTTGCACCCCCCCCCCTTGTTCAAGGGGCACAAATTAGCAGGTGGAGGTATCTGCAGGCTTGGTGGAGCTCCAAGCCTTCCAAAAGTAGAAAAAATATTTAGAATAATAATAATAATAATAATAATAATAATAATAATAATAATAATAAACTTTTGGGAACTCTCAAAAGTAGCCCAATCAGGGACTGAGCATGTTGAATGACCACAGAGTGTTGAATATTTGGGAAGGAGATGGAAAATAGGGGGAGGGGGAAGTGAAATGGAATCTTGTGAAGGTGGGCATGAGTGACGAACTAAAACACTGAAAAGGAGCGCTACTTTCTGTTGTAGGTCCCACTTGTTAACACTGCTGCCTGACTATTGGAGACCTTTCTAGATTAAAACTGCAGGCATGGTTCATAGCTGCCAAGTTCCGGCCTGAGAAATAAGGGACTGGAATAAGCAGACTGGAAGTAGCGCTGCTGCCATTTTGGAACTGCGCGGAGCATGCTCAGAAGCTACTTTTGATGCTGCTCTGCCCTGTTCCAAAATGGCCGTCGCACCAGAAGTCGCGCTGCAGCCATTTTGGAACTGGGCAAAGCAGCATCAAAAGTCGCTTCTGAGCATGCCCCGCCCAGTTCCAAAATGGCCGCCGCGCCAGAATAAACCGGGGGAAAACAAAAAAACCCAGTTTTTTTGGCTGGGGACAGCTGGAAAAACGGGGGTTTCCCGGGGAATACGGGAGACTTGGCAGCTATGCATGGTTCAGTAATGCATATGAGAGGATGTACTTTTAGAGTGGTAGAGTAAACTCAGCTTTCAAAATTAATTGATGAAGGTTTGTAGTCTTGCGCTCACTTGGAAATAAGAACTAGTGTCTTTAGGTGTTAGCCAAGTAAGTTTTACTCAGAGTAGACCCATTGGATGGTATTCAATGCTACTGCTTCTCAGTAGACCTATTGAAGTTATGTCTAACTTAGGTTCTTTCATTTCAATGGGTCTATTCTAAGTAGGGTTTAGTTGCATATAACCCCTTGAAGTTGATGAACCTAAGTTAGTCATGTCCATAAACTTCAGTGGGTCTTCTCTAAGTTGAATTAGCATTGGACACAACCCAGAGGCTGCAATCCTAAACCCACTTACCTGGGAGTAAGCCCTACTGAATTCAGTGGGATTTAATTTGGAATAGATATGGTTGGAGTAGATAGGGTTAGGATATGTGGGTGCCTGTTTTCCCTTCCCTTCCCTTCCCTTCATTTCCCCCCCTTTTGTGTTGGGTCTTTTGGATTGCAAGCCTTGTCTTGGTCATTAAAATGTGAGCAGCAGTTAATAAATCTAGGCACTTTAAGTGTTAATAATAATAATAGATTGATTTATCATTTTATCATACTATTAATTACTAATTGTAGAATATGCACCAACCCCAAGATGTTGGTGCAATCGAGTACTTATTTTGATGGTAGAGAATTGTTACATTTATGTTCCTGAACCTCTGCTATGCCTGTTTGTGATGGTGACTGCTTTATCTTCTGCCACTCAGTGATTGAATAAATCTTTTCCCTTTTGATAAAACGATTGTTTTGCCTTTGTCTCAGGGTATCTTTCCATCAACATACATCCATCTGAAAGAGGCAACGGTGCAAGATGGCGGGTAGGTCACCCAATACCTTTTTTGCTGTGAGATCTAGAAACATGATCAATTCCTAAAATGACGACAGGGAGAAAGCACACTGTCCTGTGGCAATGACAGGCTTTTGTGTAAAGAGGCCAAATTGTGTGGCTTGAGGCATAATGAAAAGACAGTGATGTGGGGCATTTTCCATTTCATCAGTTCATTAGTAACAGTGAATTGATTGCTAATTGATTGATTACTAAACAAGTGCAGCAGTTTCAAAGATTTTAGCTCAGGGCTTATCCAATACTTCCATTTGTTCCATGATTTCCAGGCATAGTTCTGCGAAGTTTTTCTTTTGTCCTGCCGCTTTCCCTCAGACCCGTGTCGAAAATCATGGGACAATGATGAAAGATGGACGAGCCCTCAGTTGACTACAGACAAGTAAACTAAACATGCTAAAGTAGACATGCTAAATTAGATCACTCCCTAGTGCATCAGTAAAGTTTTCGATCCATATTATCCTACTCTGCTTAGGAAAATTTCCTCAAAACCCCACATTACTGGGTATGTAGAAAATTGTATTATACCAAGTCGAGCCAGTGGTCATTCCGACTCAATCTTTGTTGACTATGTCTGCATGCAACAATAAACCAGGGTTTCTGGCTTACCGTGCTTTGGTTTGGTTTATTTTATTAAATACTATTTAATATTGTCAATGTTGCAAATCCAATTAAAAACAGCAGTAAAAATATTCTCCTAGGAAAATGGGGAGGGGAATATAGAAAACAGGAAAAACAAAGAGAGAGAGAGAGAGAGAGAGAGAGAGAGAGAGAGAGAGAGAGAGAGAGAGAGAGAGAGAGAGAGAGTAACATCATATAAGATAATATTATCCTGTGCAGCACTCACAGTTTTTATTGTAGAGGAACTTTGGAGAGGATCTGACCAGTTTCTTTAGTATTACTTCTAATAGGGAAGTGCTGGCTATTATTTGAGGAATGGCTTAGGGAGCTGGGTATGTTTAGCCTGGAGAAGAGAAGGTTAAGGGGTGATATGATAGCCATGTTCAAATATATAAAAGGATGTCATATAGAGGAGGGAGAAAGGTTGTTTTCTGCTGCTCCAGAGAAGCAGACATGGAGCAATGGATTCAAGCTACAAGAAAGAAGATTCCACCTAAACATTAGGAAGAACTTCCTGACAGTAAGAGCTGTTTGGCAGTGGAATTTGCTGCCAAGGAGTGTGGTGGAGTCTCCTCCTTTGGAGGTCTTTAAGCAGAGGCTTGACAGCCATCTGTCAGGAATGCTTTGATGGTGTTTCCTGCTTGGCAGGGGGTTGGACTGGATGGCCCTTGTGGTCTCTTCCAACTCTATGATTCTATGATTTCATTAGCAACTTCTCTCAGCAAGCCTGGATGGCGTGAGAATGCAATGAATTTCATTGAATTGAATGCTGGCTGGTGCAGGAATGATTGGACAGTATGCATGACCATGTTGCTCGTTGGTGGTAAACCACAAAAAGCCAGAAACTGGCTTATTGTCACATGCAAATGCACCCACTGTCTATACTTCCTGGCAGGGCCTCTCTAGGGTTTCAGGCTGGAGTCTGTCTTTCCTATCACCACTTGGGGATGCCAAGGATTGAACCCAGGACCCTTAGCATGCAAAGCATCTGCTCTTCTGGTTCACTACAACCCTTCCTTAAGCTGTCTCCATGTTGTGCCTTGCTTGCTTGCCTAACCTTTTATCACATCCACGCCACATTTTAAGCCAAAGAATCCTGTGAACCATAGTTCAGCAATGCCCAGCACCCTTAAAAAACTACAGTTCCCAGGATTCCCTGGGGAAGCAATGCGCTTTAAATGTATGATGTGAATGTGAGCTACGTACGTGAATACGTTTTCTCTGATTTCCTAACCCCAGTAGAGACTCCATAGACAGAATATTCAGTGATCTAATGGCCATTACCTTTTCAGTAATCATTTAAATATTTCTTCCCCACCCGCCTTCTACAGACAACATGAGACAGTAATTCCTAGTGAGCTGCCTTTGGTCCAGGAACTCACTTCCACTTTGAGGGAATGGGCTGTGATCTGGCACAGGCTGTATGTGGTGAGTTGCGGTTTTCTTCTCCTTCTTGGGCACGGAGGTTTGGGGCGGGCGTGGGTTACCCGTCTCATGGGGCAAATTAGGTTTGGCAGGTGTTTGAATTTGGCCGCCAGGCCATTTCATGTGTGACATCAGGTGTGAGATAAGTGAGAGCTGAAAGTGAGCGCTGCTGGAGGTCCAAATTTCAAATAGATTTGTTGGAAGGCAGAACAAAATTGTTGTCAAAAATGTATGATTTGTTGTTAGAATGGTATACGAAAGATGAATTGACAAAAGATGTGATGATAAAATGGGCAAAAGATTTTGGGCATAATATTGAATATGACGCGTGGTTGAAATTGTGGAATCAAACTTTGAAATTTACTGCATGTACTGCCCTGAAAGAGAATGTTTTGAAGATGATGTATAGATGGTATTTAACACCAGTAAAATTGGCTAAGATGTTTAGGATGAGTAGCAAAACATGCTGGAAATGTAAAGAGAAGGATGGTGAATTTTATCATATGTGGTGGACATGCGAAAAAATCAAAAGATTTTGGGAAATGATATATAATGAACTGAAAAAGATTTTTAAATACACCTTTCCCAAAAAACCGTAAGCTTTTCTATTAGGACTTATAGGACAAGAGATAGTGAAAGGAGATTTATGTATGCGACAACTGCGGCTAGGACTTTGTTAGCCCAAAAATGGAAAACCCAGGAGTTACCGACGATTGAAGAGTGGCAGACGAAAATGATGGACTATGCGGAACTAGCAAGACTGACTAGCAGGATCCGAAACCAGGGAGAGTCAAAGTTCCAAAAGGATTGGAGTAAATTTGTGGGCTATATGGAGAAGAATTGTAGAAGTTTAAAGACACTTGCAGGACTGAAATAAATCCTACGAATTGACTTTAGGTAGATGGAATAAAGAAACTGTGAGACAGGAATGGATAAGAAAACCGATTGGGGGGGAAGGAGGGAAGTCAAAGCTCGGCAGAGCAAAGAAAATTGTAATAATTGATAAGATGTTTAGAAGAAAAATTTTGTGTTTATTATGTGTTGTTGTGTTGGGGACTGAACTTGCATGCCAAACTTGTGCTCTTCCCATTAGCCAGTGGTTCACCAAAGGACCATGATTTGTCTTTTGTTCATCTCCGCTCTAGGGACTTGAAAAAAACACACCAAAAAACAGAGAGGCATATGCTGTTTGTGACTTGAAGGTAAAGGACCCCTGACAGTTAAGTCCAGTCACAGACGACTCTGTGGTTGTGGTGCTCATCTCGCTTTATAGGCCGAGGGAGCCGGCATTTGTCCGCAGACAGTTTTTCCGGATCATGTGGCCAGCATGACTAAGCCGCTTCTGGTGCAATGGAACCCCGAAACCAGAGCAGTGCACGGAAATGCCATTTACCTTCCCGCCAGAGCGGTATCTATTTATCTACTTGCACTTTGACGTGCTTTAGAACTGCTAGGTGGGAAGGAGCTGGGACCAAGCAACGGGACCTCACCCCGTCGCGGGGATTCGAACTGCCAACCTTCTGATCGGCAAGCCCATACTTTTAGCCTCCAATCCTTTCACTTTCTTTATTCCCCCAAAGCAGTGGTTCCCAGCTAGCTAATTACCGAAGAACCCGTTTTTCAAAAGCAATCGGCTGTCCTGTTTTCCCTCAGTGTGAGGGAAGGCAGCTCAGATCAGCATCGTTATTAGCTGAAATCATACTGTGGTATTGGTGGTGCCTTCAAATTGGCTGCCTTGCTTTCCCGCATGCGAGAAGTGACATATTGGTGCATATTGCCTGGTCAAAATTGTTATGATGATGTGATTTCAAAACCAGTTTTGGCTAATAAATTGAAAAATCGCACAGCACTAACACAGACCATAAAATTTGCGATATTACCATGCAAAAATGACAAAAAGTTTAGTGGGAGGGGAAGCAAGGGATGAGGCCACGGACCCCCTGTGTTCGTTCCGTGGACTCCCAAGGGTCCCCAGACCCCTAATTGGGAACCACTGCCCTAAAACCATAATGTCTTGGTCTAGACCTTCTAGGGATCTGCAAACATTCCTACCCCTCTGAGGCCCAACCTGGCAGTGTTTTTGTTCAGCAGAATGTCTTTCTCAGTGGGGGATTATCTTAAATGCAAGGATTAGGCACCTTAGAAACCACCTTGTATTTCTATATCTTTTCTGGCAGGAACCCATTCAGAGCTCCCTGAAATGTGTCTAATGTAAACTTGCCTGCAAAGGCCGTGAATGACCCTCCTAGCCAGAAATTTGAAAAGAAATAAAAAAGTATATGTAATGTGGAGTGGTTTTTTCCCTCCCCTGGTTTGTGTTTTGCCCACAACAGGAAGTAAACTACAGATAAGTGAAAGTGCCCCAAATTACTTGATTCAAATCACTTGGGGCAGTGGGTCTTTGAATCTACTGCAGCGATTGGCAGCTGATGGGTCACAAAGTCTGCCACAAAGCTGGGCTTTCAGAAACAACAAAGTGTTTTGTGGCATCTTAAAGACCAACCAAAGTATTATGGAATAAGCTTCAATCAGAGGACTCTTTGGGCACCCAAAGGGTATATATATTTGTATGGTGGTAGTGACCCTCTGGGTCTTGTGGTGCCTTAGAGCAGCTTTGTGCAACCTTGAGTCCCCAGATGTTGTTGGAGGCCAAGACTCTTGTTCTGGATGAATGCAGAAAATGGTGGGAGCAACCAGCTGGGAATCCCCAAGGCTCAGGGCCTGGTGATCGGTGTTGGGATGACAGTGAGTGGTCAGAGGGAGAAGACTGGTGAGAGGAGGAGGTGTCGGAAGCTGAAAACATAACAGAGCTTAGTGAGAAGTAAGAGGCTGTGGCAGAGAGAAGTCCAGAATCAGAGGCAGAAACTGAAGCAGTAGAGGAGGAGGAGGAGGAGGAGGAGGAGGAGGAGGAGGAGGAGGAGGAGGAGGAGGAGAGGGAGCTCAAGAAGCAGAGCTGAGTCAGGCTGCTGAGGAGTCACTGGTATCTCCCCCTCTTACTGCAAAAAGCTCCCCTCCTCCCTGGACTTCCAGAACCGGGAGAGTCATTAAATGGGAGGAGCAAAGGTAGACACGCCAACACAGTCTCGGATTGCTTGGGAAAGACCTGGGACATAGGCACGAGGGGAAGACCTTCAGTCTCAGCAACTGCTTCATAGGGGCAAGACCTACTAAAGAAGAGTGGGTAGAACATGAGATGCTAATCCTTCATTGCAGGAGGTTGGACTAGATGACCCTCGGAGTCCCTTCTAACTCTATGATTCTTGGAATTCTCCAACCAGTTACAGTTGTGCCTCGCTAGATGAATGCCCTGTAAGACGAATTTTTCACTTAACGGAGAGATTTTTCGAGCGGAGGTCGCCTCGCTAGACGAATTCATTTTGTGAAAAATTCATCTAGCGAATCGCGGTTTCCCATAGGAATGCATTGAAATTCAATTAATGCGTTGCAATGGGCATTTTTTTAAAAAATAATAATTCAATGCATTCCTATGGGATTCGCTAGATGAATTTTTCGCAAAACGAATTGACTCACAGAACGAATTGACTCACAGAACGTCTTGTGAGGCAGCACTGTAATGTGTAAAGAAATGCATGTACTAGGTAAACTATGTAAAAAAGTAGATATCTTATGAAAATAACATACAGAAATACATTATAGTTGGCAATGTCCTTTACAAAAATGTGCATATTTGGATAAATTCACACAACAATGCTGATGGATTTTTATGAGGACTTCCAAACTGATGCAGAAACATGGAGATCTGAATTTGAGATTAGAAAAATGAGAATCTGAAATTGATAGGTTCACCCCTCCGTAAGCATTGCCAAGGGAAATGTAGCAGATTTTGTGTGTGAAGTGGGTATTTAAAACACTGGGCGGTCTGTTTTTCTCTAGTTACGCTACTAATTAGTGTAGGCTGCACAATGTGTCCTCTGGGACACACTCATTAGAAAGACAAATGGTCCTTAAATTGGTCTCTTTCTTTCCTCCTTCCACTTGACTTTGATTATGCGTAAGCCTTCCAGAACCACGCATGATTTCCCCAATGAGAGACAAGGTGAGACATCATTATTGTGCAGTGGGGAAAGGGTTCCTTTTGGTGCATTTATTTTTCTTTGTGTGGTTTATTGAATTGATTTCAAATTGTACAGGGCCGTGGCATCCTAATATGATCAAGTCTAGTTTATAAATGTTTTAAATAAATAAATATGGATTTCTTTCCTAAAGACTTAATGTGAGGTTACATGGGAGATCTGGGAACATGAGCTCACCAATTTTTCTTCTTCTGAAAGCTACAGCAAGGAACTTATATTGGAGAGGAGGGTCTAACTGTTGTTAAACTTTTAGCATGCCGCCTACTCAATAAACACAAAAACCCTCTAAGCCAGGGGTCAGCAAACGTTTTCAGCAGGGGGCCGGTCCACTGTCCCTCAGACTTGTGGAGGGCCAAACTATATTTTTTTGGGGGGGGGACGAATTCCAATGCACACAAATAACCCAGAGATGCATTTTAAATGAAAGGACACATTCTACTCATGTAAAAACACACTGATTCCCGGACCGTGCTTGGGCCGGATTTAGAAGGCGATTGGGCCAGATCCGCCCCCGCCCCCCGGGCCTTAGTTTCCCTACCCATGCTCTAAGCGGTTTATAGAGGGCAATCTAAAACATTCATTAAAAATTTCAGAAAAACCTACGTTAAAAATAAGTCAACATTTTTTTAAAAAAAGAATGTGCATATTAGGAGACAATTTTCAGTAAAATGCTGATGAATTTTCATGAGGACTTTTTTAAAAACTGATGTGCAAATGTGAAAAACTGAATTTAAGATTGGAAAAATGAGAAACTGAAACAATTCCCAACTGACAAATTTGCCAGCAAAGTCAGCTTTGTTAATGAATTCACTCTGTGTTAATCTGAGCTATGGTTGAGAAGATTCCTGGTCCAGGTGGCTGAAGCTGGTATCTTAAGTTGATGGCGTGCTCAAAACCCATGGCTCATTTTTTAGCCTCCAAGCCAGGGTTTTAAATTTCCCCTGTTTGCAACCATTAACAGTAATGTCACTGTCTTTTCCTTTCCTTTTTTGAAATAGCATGGATGGATGATTTCCATGAGTTTTTCAACCTCGCAGGTTAATTTTTCACCTCCCTAACTGAAAGCAATGGTGGGGGTGGGGGTGGGAGGGGGATTATCTGTGCCAGGTGTAGCTGAGAGGACCAGATTAGACCCATCATGGGAACGAAGCAGATCTGGATTCCGCATGTCCATAGCCATTTCTGTCCCTTCCCTGGTTGCCTGGTTGCAGAGTGCTACACTTCCCACTCACCCAGCTTTTCAGCAGTGCTTCTCAGTGCCAGTGGTGGTGTAGCCCCCTCACTAGCGTAGGGAAACCTATGTCTTATTCTGACCCTCTCCAGCAAGCAGCAACAGGCAGTTAGGATTACTCTTGTTTGTTTGTTTGTTTGTTTGCTTGCTTGCTTGCTTGCTTGCTTGGTGTCTTTTAAGGTTGAAACCCTCCCAAGGCAGCTTATATACAAAAGATAAAATTCAGAACTATTAACATCCCATTCCAATGTAATGCCGTCATTTAATACAGACGCTTAAAACACTTAAATCAGCCCTGAGTGCTCACTGGAAGGACAGATTGTGAAGCCGAGGCTCCAATACTTTGGCCACCTCATGAGAAGAGAAGACTCCCTGGAAAAGACCCTGATGTTGGGAAAGATTGAGGGCACTAGGAGAAGGGGACGACAGAGGACGAGATGGTTGGACAGTGTTCTCGAAGCTACGAACATGAGTCTGACCAAACTGCGGGAGGCAGTGGAAGACAGGAGTGCCTGGCGTGCTCTGGTCCATGGGGTCACGAAGAGTCGGACACGACTAAACGACTCAACAACAACAAAACACTTCACAATCCAGCAGTGCACTTCTATAAAGCTATCGTAAGCAACTTGAGAGAGAACAAACAGCAGTAATATAAATGATCGATGCTTGGAAATTAAGCTCAGTATCTCAGCTAAAAACAGCTCAAAGTAAATGAGTTTTCAAGACCCATTTGAAAGCCAGCACTGATGCAGCCAAATGTACATCACTTGAGATGTGGTGCCACCATTACAAAGGCCCTGTCTCCAGTATCACCTCTTCCAATTCCTTTTTTCTCTCCTTCTGTCTACTTTAGGAGAACAAGAAGACCCTCTTTCGCCATGTGCAGCAGATGACCTATAGCCTAATTGAATGGCGGTCCCAGATCCTCTCCGGCACCCTTCCCAAGGATGAGCTGGCTGAACTCAAGAAGAAAGTCACAGCCAAAATAGATTATGGCAACAGGTAGGTGATGCTTCAGTCCTGTCTCCTAGCTAGGGTTCTGAATGTGGACAGTGGATTGGTTATGTATGGCTCTCAGGAGTCACTCTGCCCATTGGTGTTCCTTGTGATGAAGTATGCTTAGGATGTTGTGTTTGCACAAGAAGCATCTTTTTCAAATAGGATAACCCTTGATAACAATGTTTTGTTTGGACATGCCAAACTGTGTCCTTTCTGCAGTAAACTATCTCCCCAGGTGCCGTTTTGAATTTTCTCCATTTCGCTCTCCTTGTGCTCTCCCCCTCCCTCCCTCCCTCCCTCTCACTCCCCCCCTCTCCCCCCACTTTTTGAATGCAAGTCATTCAGGGATACATAGCAGGGGAAGGAGCATACCTCAGGTTTGATTCTTCTAAAGAATTTGCATTCTTCTAAAATTCTCTTGTAGCTGAAATGTCCAGGCAACCTGATTTTGCACTTGAGTCTGTGATGAGCACCACATCCAGGAAATGAGCAAAGCTTTGTCTGTATGCTAAGCCCTAGCCTTAAGAACAGGTGCTGAATATTTTAACTCTTAAGCTCTGTTCTATAGCAATGTTTTGGCCTGTCTTTTATGTGTATGCATATATGTGTAGCATATGTGTGTTTATTGATTGATTGATTGATTGATTGATTGATTCACTGCTGTGGTGTGCAAAATGTTATTATGCCTAGTCAAAAAGGGCTGGATCTCTCTCTCTCTCTCATATAAACACACACACACATACACGTGTTTCCAGCTCTGCTGTTGCATCCTACCCCGCCCCCCGCCCCCGATTAAAAGTCCTGAAAGCAGGATTGTGCAACGAAGGCACAATCAATACCAGAAATTTCTTAAATAGTGCAACCCACTTCCAAAGGTTTAGAGGCAATTAGCAAAAAACAGGAGGGTACCATGCAGAATTGAGTTTTAGTAGCTCTCCCTAAGACATGATGTAGTCTCAGGGCCATAGCTAGGGGGTGGTGAAGGAGGCCCCCACCAGTGTTGCAGGTGAGGGGGCACGCAAAATTGGCTTTAAAATATGTCCATAAATATGTCTGTAAATAAAAATATCGATTATTGCCCCATAAGAAAAGGTTTTAAATGGAGGTTCTTTATATGATATGCGGAGGCCCTGTTTTTCTCTATTTTTCGTGGCTAAGGGGTGCAATCTGGATGGTTCTGCCAGGCTCAAGATCACCTGACTACGGCTCTGTGTAGTCTGGTCAGTTTTTAAAGACTTTGATTTGCTCCTTCATTTCTAGGGCAGGGAATTGGCACTGATTTTTGTGTTGTGTGTTCTTTTCAGAGCAAAGCAGTATGGGTGGGGAGCAGAATCTCCCCCATGGCCACCACTCACCCCCCAATCTGTTCCCCCCACCTCAGATATTTCAGTTCCCCCCCCTCTCTTTCTGAAACTCTAGTACTAGAAGTGAGAGTGGCAGAGAGAGGAAATGTCTGCATTACGGGGAGGTTGGTGGAGGATATGAGACGGGTTCCGTTGCATGGGAAGAGCCACCGCTTGGTGACATAGCATCTGCTTTGTATGCAGAAGGTCCCAAGTTTAATCCCAAAAAGGGCCTGAAGTGCTGGAGAGCCTCTGCCAGTCAAGGCAGGCAGTTCAGGACTGGATGGTCCCAGTGGTCTGACTCGGCATAAGGGCTCATTCACCCTTCCATTTGTCCTATATTGGGTCCAGTAGGTTTTTCTTTTGCCTCGCTGCTTTCCCCAACAAAACCTGCTATTTACCACAAGGGGCAAATGAAGTGTGGATGAGCCTTAAGGACGTTTCCTCTGCTCCTATGCAGGCCCATTTTCATGGGGAGGGGCTACGGGATTCACACACACAAACATCTGTCTATTTATCTAGCAATATCTTTATATAGGGAAGAACTGTACAGCTCCTATGTTGCATGCAGAAGATGGAGGTTTGATCACCAGGCTCTGTAGACATAGGGCTGGGAGTGATTCCTGGCTGACACCCTGGAGAGCCACTGCTAATCACGGCAAACAATACTGAGCCTGATGGACCAAGGGTCCAACACAGTATTTTGCAATTTTCTATACACAATTGGTTCAGTTGTGATTTAGACAAATGTATCTGCCACTGTTGCATCTCGTTTGAGCTGGAGACGCATGACAGACATCGCACACTCAGCGTGTTAATTGGTAACCTTCTCTTTGGAGCTGAAGGAAGCTCTGGACCTTCTGTCCTGACTGTAGGTTGCTTCCGTGGCTCATTGATCATGTCAGCTCTCTTTCCGATACACTAATTAAGTAGCCACTTGAAAGCAAGAAGCTAAAAAATTAACTTTCTTGGGGAAATGTCATAAATTTGAGTAGGTGCTCAGGCAGTGCCAAAGAACCTGAATTGATTGTGTCTTGCGGTTCAGCCATGGACCTCATTAATTCTACCTACCCTGTCCCCTTTTACTCAGTCTGGTCACCAATCCTCTGGGGCACACTGGCAAGCAGCAGAAGCTGCTGTGGGCACCACATACAACACAACTGAGCACACACTGCAGCCTGTTCTATTGACTGCTGTGGGATGCTTCTTTTACGCCTACTTTCAGTGGGTGGAGGTGACCCTCTTGGCACCAGGGAAGTCCTCTGCAAGCACACATGTGCCTGTGTGCGCCACATTGCTTACTGTGTTCTGCTGCATTGCAGCATAGCTGGCTGCAGAACTTCATGCAGTAGCAAAATGCAAAAGGTCTTTCCTCCTTTCCATCAGATTGGGATACCTCCACTGAGTTTCTCCCTTCCCGCTTTCATGTCACACTCCTCTGCTGCCATGCTGGCATTGTTAGAAGTTTTGGATGACCTTGAGGAAGTGGAGGAAGCAATCTGGAAGCTAGTCCATTAGAGTGAATGGGCACTGCCTCACCTCTCTTGGCCTGCTCCCACTTGCCTGCCCTCTTACTTGTAACCAGTCCTTGACTGGCTTCACCTACTGTTGGCCTCCCTGCCTTCTGCCCCACCATTCCCAATGGGCACCAGCCACCACTGGCAATACTGTATATCTAGGTTCTTATGTGTGCTGCAAGGTCCAGAAGCATGAACAGGCATCTGCTGATGGCCCAGCACTGCCTCCTTGCCACTGCTTTTCATGTGCAGCGCTGCCACCACTTCAGGTTTCTCCATCTGTTATGGTGCTGCATCCTCTCTCTCTCTGCTGTTTGTCGGGAGGTCCTGCCCATCCACCTGTCCACCAATAATGAACCTGCTATGTACAAGGCCTGAAGTTAGAAAGAGTTGATTTGCTTACACTGCCCCCTCCCCAACATCACTCCATCCTCCATCTCAGCAAGCAAGAGACTCATCCAGGATACATTCCAGCAAGGCAAAAACACTTGAAGGGGGCGCAGAGCAGGGCCAACGAGGGGGACATCCTTGGGAGGGGCCTAGCCTCAGGAGAGTCCCGTGAGCCAGATAGAGAGGCCTGCAGACCACATTCCTCACCTCAGGTTCAGGTTCCTATGAGTTCCCTTGTTAATCCATCTCCCTTACTTACCATTCACTGCTTGTTTTCCTGCAAGGATCTTGGGGCTGGACTTGGTGGTACGAGATGATAATGGCAACATCCTGGATCCAGATGCTACCAGCACAATTGCGCTCTTTAAGGCACACGAGACGGCATCCAAACGAATAGATGAAAGGATCCAAGAGGAAAAGGTATAAGCAACTGTGACACCAAATGAGATGCAGGGGTGTCTTGGCAGAGAGCCCTATGAGCCTGTTTTGGTTTGAGTGAGCAAATATGGCATGTGCTGCTTTCCCAGCATTACAGTATGTCAGGTCAATGAATAATTTCACAGCTTCCTGTCAAGATTAGACATGTGTGATCTCTCTCCTGCTCATATTGGATTAATTTGGACATGTTCCTAGTTCTGCCTGCAAATCAGGAAAAATTCAAATCACTTTCTGAGCCAATCTGAATGGGGACAGATTCAGATTCATAGTAGCTCTCCGACCCCTGGCAAAGCAACAAAGAAAAACTGTCATAAGGCAGCCTTCCCCAACCTAGTTCCCTCCAGGTGTTGTTGAACTACAACTCCCATCAGCCCCAGGTAGAGTGGCCAGTGGCCAAGAGTGATGTGAGTTGTACTCTAATGCATCTGGAGGGCACCAGATTGGGGAAGGCTGACCTAAGTGAATGTTTGAAGAACAGGAATCTTACACCGCTAACATCTGCAAGACAGATTTTACCAGATAATGCTGTTCTCGGTCATGGAAAAAGCTTGTCCTGTGGTTGTGAAAAGCCTAGGAGCCTTGATAAAAATAAGATGAGAACGTTAAATATCAGCCATCTGCTTGGGTCCTGTTGAAACATTCACTGCCCAAGGTGGTATAGTCCTTTCTTATGACTCATTGGATGGCCTTGAGCAGATTTTAGCTCTATAAAGACTCGATTTGTGTTATCTGTTAAAAAAAGGGGGAATAACTACTACTGCTTCATGGGCTTATTATTAAGGGTAAACAAGGTGGTTTTGCATGTGGTGACTGCATTTGGACATTACTCTGAGCTGTAGTTTAGGGTGATGAGAACATGCTGCAGCCAGCCTGAGAATTCTTCCTTCCTTGCCTTTTCTGGTGAGGAGTTCAGATATTTTCACTTCCAATTTCCATTTGAGCCTGTTCTTCAAATCCTGAACTAGACTATGGTGAATGTGATCTGTGGTTTATTAAACAAGCCAACATCATAATCTATTATTTGAAATGAGCTTATTTCAAATAAGTCATACTTAACATTAGCCACGGCTTTCTGGTTCATACAAAATGGTTAAGCATAAATGGAGGCAAAAGCTTGTTCACATCATACTAAACTGTGGTTAAGTAGGATGTCTGAACAATCCTAATGTGTGTGTTTAGTTTTAAAACACACATCTAAACACACTCTAATGTTTTGATAAGCTTCCAGAGGGGTAGCAGCAAAAGTTATTATGTTGTAGCAAAAAACCACAACTGTCTTGTGGCACCTTAAAGATAAACCAATTCATTATGGCAGAAGTTTTGGGATATCATAGTCTACCAAGCAGGAAACACCATCAAAGCATTCTTGACATATGCCTGTCAAGCCTCTGCTTAAAGACCTCCAAAGAAGGAGACTCCACCACACTCCTTGGTAGCAAATTCCACTGCCGAACAGCTCTTACTGTCAGTGATAATTATGTACTTAATTACATAATTTCTATTTGTTTTTAGCACTGCTAGTCATTCATGGAAGTATATGGGTATGACCTAATTGATTAAATCTTTATTGATTTTAATCGTGTGAGGTCGGTGATGATTAATCTATCAATTTACAATTAAAATGTAGGTAGAAATAATTTCTGAAGCAAGTAGCCTATTTCCTTTTGCAGGGATGCGCCCCTGTTATAGCAGACATCATCTTACAGGAGAGAATTATGTGTGAGTGAGAGAAAGGAGATAATCTCTTTTAATATGTGTTTGCCATAAGCAGTTATTTTAAGCACATGTATTCAAAACATTATGTATACATACATGCATGCATGTGAGCATGCACACACACACACACATGAAATCTTCTGTTTTGTTAATTCGAGGTACCATTTCTGTCTATAAAAAGCTTTTTTAAAAGCACACACACAATAAAACCCTCTAGATACTGTTGGACTCCAGCTCCCATCAACCTCAGCCAACATGGCCAATAGTCACAGGTGATGCAAGACCACAGGTTTTCCAGCGCTGATCTAAGCAATTAATCAATTAATTGCAGCGCTTGTTCTACATAAATGCCACTCTGGACTTTGCTGTGCCACTGGGTCTATCTATGTTATTTGGATGCAGGCTGAGAAAATAGATTGTTTTCAAGACAGATTGGCTGTGGCATATGCTCAGTCCTCTTCCTTCTAAAGTTTCACTTTCTTGTTCATCTCTTCTTTCCATCCAGTCTTTGCAGCAGAATGTAGACCTGCGGGGACAGTCTATTTTCAATACAACCCACACATACAGTCTTTATGTCAATTTCAAGAACTTCGTCTGCAACATCGGTGAGGATGCGGAGCTGCTTATGAGCCTCTATGACCCCGACCAATCCAAGTTCATTAGGTATGTGGTTATTCCAGTGCTTTCTTCTAAACAAGAAAAAGAATGCCACCAAAAGAAAGAGTGTAAATACCTTAGGTATTCAGGTAACGGCAAGTGTGTAATAAGTCACAAAGTCATAATAGCTTATGTCTAGTTTATTCTTTATGCAATAACGTTTTGTTCTGTATTGATGTTTTTTGTTTTGTTTTTAAAGCAAATTTATCAATAAAGGTTTTTTTAAAAAAAGAAAAAGAAAAGAAAGAGTGTGATACAGATTTAGCCATCATTAGAATAGTTCTTAGATTTGGAGGGTTGGGCTCCTTTTCTCCCTTCCCTTCCTCTTCACATGTGAGCGGGGAGATGTGAAGCTTTTATTTGCTATTCACCCAAATATAATAAACTGTGCTTTTGCAAACCATAGTTTGTTCACAAGCCAGGATATCCTAAACCAGGGGTCAGCGAACTTTTTCAGCAGGGGGCCGGTCCACTGTCCCTCAGACCTAGTGGGGGGCCGGACTATTTTTTTTGGGGGGGGGGGAAATGAATGAATTCCTATGCCCCAAAAATAACACAAAGATGCATTTTAAATAAAAGGACACATTGTACTCATGTAAAAACAGCAGGCAGGCCCCACAAATAACCCAGAGATGCATTTTAAATAAAAGGACACATTGTACTCATGTAAAAACAGGCTGATTCCCGGACCATACGAGGGCCGGATTGAGAAGGCGATTGGGCCAGATCCTGCCCCCAGGCCTTAGTTTGCCTACCCATGTCCTAAACAGTGTTTCTCATAATTGGACAAAACCACACACAGAAACTTTCTTCTTCACCCCCGACTTGCAAGGGAGGGAGGGATGAGGAGTATGTGAGTCCAGACTTTTATCTGCTTGTTCTTATTATGAGAAACATTGGTTTGTTGTTGCTTATGCTCTGGCTAGCTCATAAAACATCATTTACCCACACATTAAGGCAGGTGAACATACTGGCAAAATTCAACTCTGCTTGCTTCCACCCTCCTGCTATTTCTGACAAGAAAAGAAATTAACCTTTGAGGTTTTGCCGAAATCTCTTTGGGGCATGGCTGGTGCCTTTTTGCCTGAGCCCTGGAAATGTTCCCTCACTTGGTGTCTGAAATGGTACTGTCCATTGTCTCATCATGGTATGCCATCGCTTGCATATGTCCAACCTCTGTGCAACTTCATTCATTTTGGTGGGGTTGCTCAGGGAAAATTCCTGGTGGGTTAAGTTTCCACTCTTTTGCCTTCACCTGCCTCCTGATATGGCAAATCCTTTAGACAGAGAACCTGGGACCCTCCCACATTGATGGACTCCAACTCGCATCAACATGTCCAGTGGTCAGTGATGATGGGAGTTGCAGTTCAAGAACATCAGGATTGCCACGGGTTCCCTATGTCTGACCTAACACTCTGAGCAAAATTATTACCTGGTTTTTCTTTCTGTGAAATGCCAAAGCACCTGAAAGTTTGTTTCACCTGGACGCAACAGTTGCTTCTTTCTGAAGTTCTGTACTTTTCTTCTTTCTTTTCTGCCACTGGGCAAAGTGATTCATGATTTAATTAGCATAATTAAGTATGATGCTGTGACCTAATTAACCTAGCCTAGCTATAACAATGTTTGCTTTATTTTTTTGTAGTGAAAACTACCTGGTTCGTTGGGGAAGTAATGGAATGCCAAAGGAAATTGAAAAACTTAATAACCTTCAAGCCGTCTTTACGGTAAATCCTGTTGTTCTACACTTGAGAGAGTTTGTTCTTCCCTGCCCCGCCTGTTATTTGTGGCTCTCTTCTTATAATTGTTGCTTTATTACTTTTGTTATGATAGGCCTTTACATCATTGCAGGAAGCAGTGGAGGCTATCAGACTGGTTGCTGTTTAAATGCAGATTGTTAAGCCACCTGGCAAACACAATACAAAGCCAAACAAATTTTTATTCTTTAAAGGTCATTTTGACATGCTGGTTCACCTTCATTACTTAAGCTCTGCTGATTTTGCAGGATTTTCAGACATTACTTTGGTTCTGTAGTTTCTGACCAAAGAACAACTGTGAAACCTCAATTACAAGTGCCTTGTAAGGTTGCCCTAAACCTGAGCCCTTAAAATTGCCTGTTTTGATTTTAAAATAGTGATTGTAAAGTCCTTTGCTTGCTTGCTTGTTTGTTTGTTTGTTCATTTATTTAAGAAGTGGCTTAAAAGTGAAAAATGGACCTTTCCCAATGAGGAGAATGAAACCAAAAATAAAACAGGAATGTTTTCAATAAGTACAAAATTATTGCAACTGAAATACCATTGGAAATTCAATCATGCCTGCTTGGATCCTGAAAAAAATAATAAAAGAGATGTATCTCCCCAGGAATCAAATTCCATAATCTCAGTCCTGTCCAATATCACCACTCTCTGAACCATTGTTCGGCCCTGTTTAGGGAAGTTTTTAATCTGTGATATTTGATGTATTTTGATATTTGTTGGAAGCCGCCCAATTATTATTATTATTGACAAAAGGACATATTTCAACTTTGTGATGGAAAGGCAGAAGATGCAATGATCTCTGAAACATCAACAGGCATAAAGAGTGCATTTTTATAAACCGTGGTGACCATCTTTTGGTGGAGTCAGCAACAAATCATGCTTTGCAAACATGGTTTGTTCATGGTAATAATGAACCATGATTAAGCTTCTGAGCCAGGTTTGGACAACCAAATAAGCTTAATAAACCTTGTCTTGGCATTATGTATGAGCCAGGCTAGTATATAGAATAGTTCAAGTCCCATGTATTTGTATAAGTTTCTAGTCTCTGCTGCAGAAAAAAGAGTTTGAAAAAGGGGGTGATGTTTTCATTGAAGAATCAGAAATAAGGATTGTAGCTTATTTTCCTGTGTCGGGAGTCAAGAAGCATGACAATGGGAAGAGACAGCTTGCATTATTTATGCTAGCAAGGCAGGCATGTATTTGTAGAGGCATTTGGGGGCTGCTCTTACGGGTGGCATGGTGGGTTAAATCACAGAGCCTAGGGCTTGCTTATCAGAAGGTCGGCGGTTTGAATCCCCGCAACGTGGTGAGCTCCCGTTGCTCGGTCCCTGCTCCTGCCAACCTAGCAGTTCGAAAGCACGTCAAAGTCAAGTAGATAAAAAGGTACTGCTCCGGCAAGAAGGTAAACAGTGTTTCCGTGTGCTGCTCTGGTTCGCCAGAAGTGAGTTAGTCATGCTGGCCACATGACCCGGAAGCTGTATGCCGGCTCCCTTGGCCAGTAAAGGGAGATGAGCGCCGCAACCCCAGAGTCGTCCGCGACTGGACCTAACGGTCAGGTGTCCCTTTACCTTTACATTACGTATTTACAGAACTTCTTTTCTCCATCAACTTGCCCAGAATCCCAAACTGTAACATAATACGGAAGCTCTGCAATATGACCTCTTTGGAGGTCTTTGTTAAGCAGTGAGGGGTTTTTCTGCAGGCTGATTTTATATGCATTGGTTTCCAGTCCTGGATCATCAATCTCAAAACTAGAAATAACTCTGCTCTACTTCCCTGTCGGTGGCAGGTTTGCATTAGGTGGAAATATGATGTCATCATTTAGTGGTGGAATGGTTAATTATTGGCTCTCGCTTCCTGGCGATTAGTAGAGAGGTTTTCTGCAGAACAAGGAAGTGGTGGAGGGTTGTGTTATGAGTTCATCTCAACCACTTTGATTTGATCTCTCACTTGGAGGAGTTACTATCTGCAAGATCCTTTTACCTGGCATAGCAAGTCTTGGAACATGACTGACCTAGCTGTAGTATCAAATACTTAAAATCTCACTAAGGGTGCAGCCCAGTAGGAATTTGCCGTCCTTTCCTCCCTACTGTCAGAATTTAGATTTTAAACACTTTGGAGAAAGGAACCTGCAAGTTGTATCCCAGTAAGTTCTACTCAGAGTAAGCTCATTGAAATGAATTCACCCAATTTCCATTAATGTTGATGGGTATATTCTGAGTATCGCCATCATTGCTTTCCTTCCTTCCTTTTTTAACTTTTCTTTTTGGTTTTGTTACTCTATGGAGTACCAGGTACACTGATAACACTATATCAGTTTATTTTCATTGGGGCTGCAGTGTTGTGGCAATTTATTCATGCAGATGGATCCATTAAAACACTTTCAGCTTTTTAGAAAGCCCCCCCCCCAAATTAAAGTGATGGCAGCATTTTACTTTTTGGAAATTAGTTTTAATGTAAGTAGTTAATAAACAGTGGCAGCGTTCCTTCCTCTGTGGTTGAGAGAAGAAGGGATGCCTCTTCTGAGACAAGGCAGGCTGCAATGTCTGTGCCCATCATATGAAAACAAAGGAGATGTGTTTTTTTCCATTGCATTTTTCTCATATGTACATTCGTGAAAATTTTACTTACTTATTTACATATTTTATATTCTGTACCTTCAACATAGGGCTACACCCCCAGTATGGCTAGTAAGAAACAAAAGTACAATTTGTAATTAACAAACAAACAAACAAACAAACAAACCATAAAGCTTACAAACTAACACAGCAAATTAGAATGGCAAACTAAAACAGCAACAGCTGACTTAAATAGATGGTGAAAATCCAAAGTCAAAGGAATGTTTACTTTAGCTGTTCTTAAAATCCGAGAAGACAAAGTATTTCCCCCCCCTAGTGCCTAAACATAGTAATGAAGTATGGAGGCAGGCCTCCTTGAGGAGTGCATTCCAAGGGTGAGGGGCTACCACAGAAAAGGCTCTCTCTCTCTCTCTCTCTCTCTCTCTCTCTCTCTCTCTCTCTCTCTCTCTCTCTCTCTCTCTCTCTCCAGAGACCACTTCAGAGAATGACAATAACAATCTCAGTGCATTAGCAGATTGGTATGGTAGAGGGTGGTCTAACAAATATCTGGGCACCATGTATTCAGAAAGCATTACCAGAAATGTCTAGTAAACCATATCATTAGTTAGGTGTCAACTGAGGGTATTTGGTGAACCAGCACGACAGCGATAGGGGATTGAGGATTGGAATGATCATTCTGTGGTATTATGGGAGTGGATAAAGTGGTAGTGTACCTCTTGATTTTGTGGGAAATATTATTGCTATGATTTGTTTTAATGTTAAATATGTGGTTGTTATTTTTGAAAAGACAAATTCCAGGCAAGCAAAAACACTCCAGGAAGGTGCAAAGCAGGGCTTTTGAGGGATGTGGCCTGAGGAGAGTCATATCCCTGTTCTAGGATTTTGGATGGTTGACTGGCAAAGTCCTGTTCCTTTCCGCTTTCTCACTCACAAACTAGTCTGAGGTGATTTTGACTGTCTTTTCCTTCTGTAATGACTTCTGTTGCCCTTTCAGGACCTCAGCAGTTCTGACCTGATACGGCCTCGAATCAGCTTGGTGTGTCAGATTGTGAGAGTAGGCCACATGGAGCTCAAAGAGGGCAAGAAACACACCTGTGGACTCCGGAGACCCTTTGGAGTGGCAGGTACGGAGGCCAATAGTTGTTCAAAAGGTCTTGTTTGCAAGGCAATCCTATCAAAAATTGATGAAACAGGTAGGGCAATAGTCCAAGGCCTGAGCTCAAATTCTGATTTTGCCCCCAATGAGAAGTTGGGATGTGCGAGAAATTAAATCAATACTTCCTGAATCAATGTGCAAATTGAAATGTAGCTATCTTTTGAAATTTGCACTTCTTTGAATACTGTAGTGCACTTCACTAATAATAATAATAATAATAATAATAATAATAATAATAATAATAATTTATTTGTACCCCACCCATCTGGCTGGGTCTCCCTAGCCACCCTGGGTGGCTTCCAACAAAGATTAAAAATACATTAAAATGGCACACATTAAAAACTTCCCTAAACAGGGCTGCCTTCAGATGTCTTCTAAATGTCAGGTAGTTATTTATCTCTTTGACATCTGATGGGAGGGTGTTCCACAGGGCAGGCGTCCAAAATGTCTCCCAGGCTGCGCACCTCGTCCTTCAGGGGCACAGTTACCCCATTCAGGACCAGGGAGTCCTCCACACCAGCCCGCCCCCTGTCCCCCAAAAACAGTACTTCTGTCTTGTCAGGATTCAACCTCAATCCATTAGCCGCTATCCATCCTCCAACTGCTTCTAGGCACTCACACAGGACCTTCACCGCCTTCACTGGCTCTGATTTAAAAGAGAGGTAGACCTGGTTATCATTCGCATATTGATGGACACCCAGCCCAAACCCCCTGATGATCTCTCCCAGCGGCTTCATGTAGATGTTAAAAAGCATGGGGGAGAGGACAGAACCCTGAGGCACCCCAGAAGTGAGAGACAAGGGATCTGAACACTCATCCCCCCCCCACTTTCTGGACACGGCCCAGGAGGAAGGAGCGGAACCACTGTATGACGGTCCAGAAGGATGTTATGGTTGATTGTATCAAAAGCCGCTGAGAGATCCAGCAGAACTAGTGCGTACCAAAAGGAATATAGTTGGGAAATGCACACACATAATTGTGTATATTAGTGAAAATGTAAAAAAGTGCTCTGTTAGGGGAAATTGTTTGCAAAAAAAAATTATGTTGGGAGGAATATGTGTGCGAAAGCATACAAAGTTTCATGTTGACTTTAAAGCCAGTGTGGAAATGAGGAAAACTGAATTTTAAGTTTAGAAAAATGTGAAACCAAGATTTGACAGATTTGTCCATCCCTGATTATAGGCTATAAGCAGAACTTGTGTCTATCGGACAGATATGTGGGATTAGTAGATGAGCAGGAAGTCTGATTATGAAGTGTAATATTTTTCAGAGCCACTTTTGTAGTGGCTTGTTCATTACAAATGCAAATTTCAAGTCCTTATGAATATACAGAAAAACATGGTAAGCCGGGGGCAACCTATGATGAAATCTCCAAAGTCATGTAGGACCTGAGCCATTTCAGGGGTGGATTTTCAGTTACCTTTACAGGCTCCATGTCCTCTCCCCCATGGCCCTTTGGCCCACTTATTTCTCAGGTCTTTTCGTGAACCCCTCTCCTTCCATGTCCTTGAGGACATGAGGCAATATTAAAGTAGGCTAAAATGACACTTAAGTAACAAATGTTACAAACATAAGAAATGTCTTTCCATGTAGAAAGCAGGCCCATTAATGTAGCCCCATCTCCTTTCTGTGTCACCATCATCTGGTCATCTGATGTGCACTGTGTCTGGGCCATAGCTTCATGCCAAAGCCAGTGCTTTGCATGCAAAAGGTTCCAGGTTCAATATTCAGTTAGGGTGAAGAAACATCCCTGTTGGAAACTCTGGAGAGCTGCTCACAGTCAGTGTAGGCAATACTGAACTAGATGGACCAGTGGCCTGACTCAGTATAAGCAGCATTCTGTGTTCCTAGCTATGATCTCTCCTTAAAGTTGTGGTGGTTAGCTTAGAACCTGAAGAAGATTTCACATTCAGTGAGCTTGTGGTTTAAGTGATGTACTAAAAATGTTATTGCCATATTTGCTCTGTATTTTAACACTCTTAGTAACACCAGCTCCTCATTTTGTAAAATGAATGGGTTGAGAAATGAATGAGAGAAGTGTCTTACTGTTCCCAGCTGTTGGGCTCCAATCCAAAAGCAGTCAGCTTGAAAGGAAGCAGTGGTTTCTCAGCTCTGTCATAGCACAATTTCACATCCCTTTCAGGTGGCTCCAGGGATGATTGGCACCTGCTTGATTCTGAAGGCAGCCCTGTTTAGGGAGGCTTTTAATGTTTAATAGATTATTTTATTTTATTTTTCTGTTGGAAGCCGCCCAGAGTGGCTGGGAAACCCAGCCAGATGGGCGGGGTATAAATAATAAATTATTATTATTATTCATGGTCAGGGGTCCCTTTAACTTTACTGCCTCTTGTGGAAGTGAATTCCATACTTTAAGGGCCAGGATCAAAACGATATAAACAGGTAAGTTCCCGCACACCTTCTTTCATTACAGATACACCCGCATGCTCCATTCCATGCCTTCTCACTTGTAACAATTTGCCATAGGCAGTCACTCCCAGAGCCTCATATTCTGGCTCGCCTGGAAAAGGAAAACACCCACTACACAATCACTTTCGCTGTCCCAGGCAGGCAGCAAAAGTGGACTTCTCTAGACTCTGGTCACCCATTATATGTGGCTACATGTGGTCCAGGCCTGCTGTACAGTTAGCCTTTCAAATTCAAGTTGCTTTTATTCACCTCCAATATTTTGGCTGATGCTGATGGCAATTGTTGTCGCAAACAGCTGGAGGGCAGGAGGTTGGGAAAAGCTGGTTAAATGGCTTGACATAAAATAATTTTACATAGGTAGTGAGTTCTTCATTGAAGCCCCTTTTATTATGGTGATGTAATTGGTTAATTTCTGTCTTATCCTAGTGATGGACGTTACTGACATCATCCATGGAAAGGTGGATGATGAAGAGAAGCAACATTTTATTCCCTTTCAGCAGTAAGTATTGGGAAAAGGTTTTGAAAGCAACATTTAATGGAGATTCCTTGTTTGTGTTTGCATTCAGCAGATCTGTGCACATTTAAAGGCACAATAAATACTTTGCTGGATCAGACCAATGGCTCACCTAGTCTTGCATTCCTCTCCCTACAGTGACCAACCTGAGAAGCCCACAAACAGGGCAAGGAGACAATAGCTTTCTCTTATTGCTTGTTTACCTGCAGTTTGCATGCACAGGTACACTTCAAAGAAAGTGTACCTGTGCATGCAAACGGCAGGTAAACAAGCAATAACATTGCTATGTTCAAAGAGAGGATTCACAGGCAGAGTTGGCATCGTTTTATGCAGAATTTCAGCTAACATTGACAAATGTGTATTTCTTCTGCATTTTACTTACTTGCAAGCTATATATAGATGGCCTTGATTAAAAGTTAGCATTTCAATAGAATAAAATGGCTGGCAACCCTCTTTGTACTGTGAAAAGTTTTTCAGAAATCATTAATCAAACAAATGGCTTTCCTGGCTGTGGTTTCAAGAGGTAGGCACTCAACCATATTCAGTCTTACTATAATTATTGCTTTCATCATTACTATCTGCTCCAGAGTTGAACATAGTAAAGCATCATGAATAAAATAACTCAAATGTTGCAATTAGTTTATGTGTATAGCAGAGTTTTCTCCTAGAATAGACCAAACATGCTTGATAAGTACATCAGCTTTGGGGTCCAGCACAGACAAAACTCTGAACCTCTCTTAGTCTTGTTGAAGAAATTGGGCTTAAGGTATGAGTTATAAATCACAGTTGAATGGAGAACATGTTCGTTGTTTACACGGTGGAAGCCAGTGGCAAAAAACCCTTTAAGTGTGGGCTAAGCCGAGGGGGAAAACCCTCTTGTGGGAAGAGGGAGATGATTCTATAGCGGGTTCCAATCTCTTAAAATAGGGATGGAGAACGTGTGGCCTCCAAATGTTGTTGGACTACAACTCCCACCAGTTCTGACCGTGATTGTGCTGACTGCTAGGGCTGATGGGAGTTGGAATCCGACAACACCTGAAGCCTCTGCTGTTTTGTGTGTGCCATCTTATTGTGTTTGTAAGTCTGAAGTTCTGTTGAAAAGACTTTGGACCTGTCCCAACTGTTGCCATATAGATCAGTTGAAAGGAAGAGGAAACCCTGCTAATGACTCTTAAATTTTGGCCAAGGATCTTAACTTAATTTTCATTGCATATGGATTTGGAAAAGCTCCAAGGTCCCACGGCATGGTTGGCCCCCACAAGTGCACCTTTCTGCCTCTCCTCCATGACTAGCTAGTACATTTGCGAAGCTAAGCAGGGGCCAATATGGTTTCAAATTAGATGAGAGACCATGTGTTGAGATTCCTGCCTTGCAGCAGGTTGCACAGGCTGGCCCTCAGGGTCCTTTCCAACTCTACAACTCTGTGATAGACTCCACCGACTTTGAGGGTGGAAGCCAAAAGGAACCAGTGGACAGAGTCCTGGGGGCCACCATCATTTGATGAGTGGGGTGGGAGTGGCATTCTACTCCATCAGCTGATCTGCACATGACAGCTGATGAGGGGGCGCTGGGTGCATGCGTATGAGAGCATTGGCGTCGACACCCACACCTGGCATGCAGCCCCCAGACATTCTACCAAAAGTGATTGTGGCTAAGGAAGAAATGGTTAACAACCCCCTGCCCCGAAAAGTTCTATCTTGTTTATAAAACGGAGGGTGCTTGGAAGCAGCTGGAAGTTAACTTCTGTTTCCTATCCTGTTTCCCCTCCCATTCTCAGGATTGCCATGGAAACGTACATCAGACAGCGACAGTTAATCATGGCACCTTTAATAACCTCTCATGTGATTGGAGAGAATGAGCCCCTCACGTCTGTCTTCAACAAAGTCATTGCTGGCAAGGAAGTGAATCACAAAGGGCAAGGTACACAAAAGAAGTGAATTTTTTTTTAAGAACAAAGAATGGGATTGGACCTGTGTATAATTTTTACTATTTCCCCCCACCACATGCAATGAAAGTAAGGAGGTTGCTCAGATTGCAACCTTCCCCAATGGTATTTATGTACTAATGTTTCTTTTCTTCCATAGGCCTCTGGGTTTCTCTGAAACTGCTACCTGGTGATTTAGCTCAGGTTCAGAAGGACTTTTCTCATCTCATTGACAGATCTACGGCTGTGGCCCGCAAAATGGGATTCCCAGAGATTATATTGCCTGGTGTGTGTAGTTCCATGTTAATGGTGATAGCTTCCAAGAAAACAGAGAAGTCATGGAATAAGAGAATCAATTGACTTATGGCAGTGGAAGGGAATCTGTGCACCCCCAGATATGATGATGATGATGATGATGATGATGATGATGATGATGCCTCAAAGTGGCTCGCAATAATAAAATACACAATACTGTGTACAAAATTTATAAAATTCAAAATTTTACAAAATGTTGCTGGACTCCAACTCCTATCAGCTCCAACCAGCATGGCTTGGAAATTGCAGCTGTTTATTAGGAAGAACGTTTTGACACTGGAATGGACTACCTCAGAAAATGGGGGAGATAGGGTTTTTTAAAATAAAGGTTGGATGTCTTATCTGTCAGGGATTCCTCAGCTGTGATTCCTGCATTGTAGGGGGGGTTGGACCTCCAAGTCTATGATTGCATGAATATCTGGAGGGCCACAGGCTCCCCGTTCTACAGATAGGATAAAAGAACTGGTTACAGAGGGTAGGAAAAAATTGACAGTTTATTGCCCCCACATTCTACAGTACTATATCCATTGTGGGTAGCTAACCTTTTTCAGCCGAACGGCCCAATTTTCTCGTGGACAACCTGCTGGGGGCCGCATGCCAGTGATGGGTGGGTCGGAGCCGAAAGTGGGCACAGCAGTGGGTATGACTCTTGCATTTGTATAGTAGAACACATTCCAGCCAGAGGTTCCTACCCACCTGGCCTCTATCCAGACAAACAGGTTATAGTATAAGAGTTCGAGTTCACATTACAATCAGGCAAAGAAGCTTGCAAAGAGTGCAGAGCAGGGCTTGGGAGGGGTGTGCCTTGAAGAGATTCATGAGGGCCAGACAGAGCGGCCTAGAGGGCCGCATTCAGCTTCCCTTCCCATGATAGACATGGTCATGTGTGGGCAGGGGATTTTATCTGGTTTCTAAAAGAGTAATCATGGGCAGATGCCCTCCAGACAAGAAGAATAATTTGCTGTTGAATTTCACATATCAGGTTTTGTTCTAACTTGCAACCTGGACAAAGAAACTTTACTATAGTCTTGGTGGTTACAGGTGAAGTTCGGAACGATATCTATGTGACCCTGATGCATGGGGAATTTGACAAAGGGAAGAAGAAGACCCCCAAGAATGTTGAGGTCACTATGTCTGTTCATGATGAAGATGGCAATCTCTTAGAGGTAGGAAGGGGCTTGGTAGGTGGGAGGCAGAATCATGATTAAAACCTGTACTATTTCTCCCCCTAATCAGCTGTGAAAAGTGATTAAATAAGAGGCTTTTGCCTGTGGAAAGTTTGCCTACTAGGAAGCTGCCTTATGCCATTGGTCCATCTATGTCACTAGTGTCTCCCGTTACTGAGAGTGACTTTTCAGGGTTCCAAGCAGAAGAGTCTCTCCTAGCCCTAACTGGTGGTTGAACTTGAGACCTTCTGCATAAAAGCAGGTGCTCTGCCACTGAGCTACAGCCTTTCCCCAGTAGAAAATACAGTTTCAAACAGTGCATAATTAACTTACGGGATTTGCCGCCATGAGATGTGGTGATGGTCACTACAAGAAAGGATTAAACAAACTCATGGAGGGGAAGTCTTGTCAACTAAATTAGGGATGTAAAATTTGTGGTGCTGGGACTCTAACTTCAACCAGCCCCAACCAGCATGGACAATGGTCAGGTATTATGGGAGTTGTAGTTCAAAAGGTGTGGAGCACACTTGAGATGAGAGTTCAGAAAAAGCTGGTGCCAAGGCTTCCATCATTTCTTCATGGTATGTTTAGGGCCCTTCACTGTCCCTGAAGCATTTTTCACCTGTCCTTGCAAATAATCTACATGTAGTGAAGAGTTTCCTTAAATCCAGGGCTAAAAATGGCCATTCCCTTCAAAGATTGTCACTTTCTTTGATTTTGTTCTGCTTTTTAATTTGTTTTTCTTGTCATCCAAAGAAAGCTATCCATCCAGGTGCTGGTTATGAAGGTATCTCTGAATACAAATCAGTTGTCTACTACCAAGTCAAGCAGCCTTGCTGGTATGAAACTGTCAAGGTGAGATTGTGCAACATTGCGAGAGTTCTTTCCCGTGAGCTGCAAACTTGTAATTCACTGTTAAAAATGAACTCACTTTCCTGTGTGTGGACCTTTGGGTAGCCAAATTGGCACCACCTAGAGAAAGGCATAGGCAGGCTTGGGAAGCCGCAAGCTTTGCAACAGTAAATGCTTGGTTGGTGGGGTGGAGTCAGGAGTCACCCTCAAGACATTGGTATTGCTGCAGCATACCTGGCCAGGAGTAGGCAGATATACCAGCAGGAGTGCCACATTGGCTCCAATGGGCAATGTGGCACTTTGCAATCCACAGAGCCTTACTGCCACCCTTTCCTGACCCACCTAGTTGAGCTGCAGCAAGGTCAGCATCAGAAGGTTGATCTCATATCCCAGAAAAGAAAATGGTAGAACTCAGAACCGGAGCACTCAATGCAGCAATGATTTGTGGCAGATATTGCTCATACCACCTAAAAATCCAAGTATGAAAAAAGTCTAAAAGTGACATTTGCATATTTTGTCTTCAGAGTGGGGAATATGGTGTGTGAATCCCAATGGTTAAGATTCTTAAAGAGCAGGTGTCACTTGCACACCAGCTAAAAAGCTGACATGTGTACAACATACAAGTAAAAGCTGTTGTGATCTGCCCCATGATAAGAGGCCAGCACAGAGTGGAAGCTATATAACTCAAGGCATACATGGGATTGCATATGAAGCTGTGTGAGTTCTGATTCTTTTTAACTCAATTCAATTGTGGCTGGGGAGACCCAGCCGGGTGGGTGGGGCATAAATAATACACCATTATTATTATTATTATTATTATTATTATTATTATTATTATTATTATTGAAATTCATATTAAAACTTGCTAGGAACTGAACTTGAATAATACTCTGGGCTGGCCATTCTTGACTAAAAGCAGAATGCAGATTCTGAACGTGGTTGAATAAAACATGTTGCCAAGGAGACTTAAATTCAATCTTTATACACATTTCAAGACTTATAATTTGCATAATTTGTTTTAAAATCATAAAGTGTTTATATTTAAGATGGAAACAACAGACCATTTATTTTGCTTTAAAATCATATTTATTTCCATTGATGTCTAAAAGGTTTTGTAATGGAAGAAAAAGCTTATCCTAGATGGCCACTGTTACAGAGGCTGTGATTAATGACATGAGTTTGACCAAGTAAACTAGGCTACATTATATCTTACTTAAAAACATTTGGGTAGAGGGTTTCAATCAACAATAAATTGCTAAAATTATGGAATCCTCCTGTCAATCTTGTTGGGTATTCCCAAATACCCTAAGGTGGGGGTCACAATGAATGGGAAGGTTTGCAGGTAGAATCAGTAAATCCTTTTAATGGACAGAGGAATCCCATATTTGTTCTGTAAAGTTGGTTTCTGATGTGCATATTTATAACTAGCTGTCTTTCATGCAGGTGTCCATAGAAATAAAAGAGGTCAGCCGCTACCACTTAAGGTTTACATTTCGTCACCGATCATCACAGGAATGTAAGTACTTGGGAGACGAGCAACTGCCTGTCTCTCAGGCATGCTGGCTTGCCCCCGTGATTGAGGGGGCCAGCGCTACGCAACATGCTCATGTCACACGTGCACGCCCAACGATGTGCTCACATTATGTGTGCTGGCCATGCAACACGCCACACAGCTTGCAAGCGGGACATGAGCGTGTCTCAGAAGAGACCAGTAAGCAATATGTTCTCCTTCCTTCCTTCTGCTGCAGCACGAGATAAATCGGAAAAGGCTTTTGGAATGGCTTTTGTGAAGCTGATGAATGCAGATGGTACCACTCTGCAGGATGGCAGGCATAACTTAATAGTCTACAAGGTACTCCTTTCTTTTTTAAACCTTGGTGATATTGTTGAACCTGTCAGAATTTCTTCCTGACACAGTGGCTCTGTCCAGACATCACACTAACCCATAGTTCAGTGTGACAAGAATGAGCTGTGGTGAACCTTGGGCTCATATGCTTCTTCCTTCTCAGATGTGGATTTAAAGAGAGCACTGGAAGGGCTTGATTTAGATTAGTCACAGATTAACATTTCATGTAAACCCTGAACTTTGACCCCTGTTAACATGGCTGGTTTCAAGGAAAGTGTAATCAAGATGACACAATAGGTTTGGACATGACAAGCTATGGTTTATCTAAGCTGAGAGAGGAGAGAGGAATTCTGTGGTTTAGCATGATGTTCAAATCCAGCCAGTTTTCTCCTGCCCTAACTAGCTCACCGGTGTATAGGAAGAAAGAATGGAATCTGGATGGTTTGTAGCTAATATTACAGCAGTATAGATGTCTGAAGTTAGATTCTCTATGTTATTGGTAGGGTGAAAACAAGAAAACGGAAGATGCCAAGTTTTACTTAACTCTGCCTGGCACCAAAGTGGAGATGGAGGACAGAGATGCTCTACCAGCCAAACATCATGTAGTCAACTTTACCCCAACCAAAGACAGTACCAAGGATAGTTTTCAGATTGCAACTCTCATCTGCTCTACAAAGCTGACACAGAATGGTATGTTTGACTGCAGGTACAACCCAAGCTCAAGATCCACTGGGATGAGAGAGTCTGTGTTTGGCAGATCTTGGGCTTTCCTGCCTTAGCCAAGGTTACACTGGCCTAAGTCCTTCAGCTTAGCTGAACTTGAGATATGCTAGTGTAAACCCCTCAGTCAGGGCTCAGTTGGCATACTTTACCCCTTAAGTCGGTGTAATTCACTCCAAACTGCGGCGCTCCAGATGTTTTGGCCTACAACTCCCATGATCCCTAGCTAACAGGACCAGTGGTCGGGGAAGATGGGAATTGTAGTCCAAAACATCTGGAGGGCCGAAGTTTGGGGGTGCCTGTTCAGGGGGATGGGATGCCAGGAGAGTCTTACGCCTATTCCAAATCCAGTGGAACTTAAGCAGATGAAGAGGGTGGTGCAAGTCAAATTCCCCCATAATAGAATTTGGAATTACACTGGTGTAAATTATGCTGGCTTTCTGTAGTAGGACTGCTCTGTTACTTTGCTTTTTTCCAGTTGTGGGGAGGAGTAAAAAAAACTACAACACTTGCTTAACTTTTCTACTGGCTTTTGAGATTTTGCCTGGCAGTGCCCTTTTGCTTCCATGCCCATCTTCACAGCCCTTAAGGACTAGAAACTTGCTTTTCAAAATAACTGAAGCTGTGTTTTACAGGATGCTGAAAACTGGCTCGTTAGGGCTTACTTCTGTGTAAACAAGTGTAGACTTGTCCTGCAAATTTCAAATTTCCCCACCACCACTTTCTATCAAGGCTGATCAAACACATCAAATCTGCCATCATGTGGTTACTTCTGGTTCAGTAAATGAGCAGGGAGGCAGGCAGAGCAAACTAAGGTTGAAACAGGATGCCAAAGAGTATGCAGCCAAGGTGCTGAGTTCTCTAGAACTGCAGAGAAGTTGTTTTTCATATCATTTGATGCCAGAAATAAAACATTGCTTTCATATTTGTCTTGTACTGTGACCACTAAAGGAAATGAGCTGTATTGCTTAGAGTTATCTTACTCCCCCACCCTCATTTTGCCCTTGCCAGTTGACCTACTGGGGTTGCTGAATTGGCGTTCAAACTCCCAAAACATAGGACACAACTTGAAGAAGTTGATGGAGGTGGAAGGAGGAGAAATCGTCAAGGTATAACAAGATGTAAGCCGCCCAGAGTGGCTGGGGAAACCCAGCCAGATGGGCGGGGTATAAATAATTTATTATTATTATTATTATTATTATTATTATTATTATTATTATTATACAGGCTTGCAAATAATTTGTGCATGCATCTTTCTTACCATCCGGAGAGTTTCATTGGAGCAGAATGTCTGCTTAAATTTTGTTCTCCTTGATGTGCTGGATCAGGGAACTGATAATTTTAAAGAGCTGACCTAGATAGCATGAGGCAAGATTTCAAAGAAATTGAGGTGAGCAACTCACCAGATTATCTGTCATAGTGTTGCTACAGCAGCAGGACAGTTAGCATGGTTAGTGTCCATATTATGTTTATATATTTTTCATCTCTCATCATATCTGCACCATACATTTAAAGCACTACAATACCTCTTTAACAGCTGTGGTGTCCAGGGCCGTCTTAAGCACCCCTGGTGCCGTGGAGTGACGGATCCCTCCGGCGCCCCCCCCTGCCCCGTTTCCCAGGGTGGTGGGCGGGCGCAGCGCGGCTGCCACAGGCGGTGCTGCGCGGCGCTGCGGCGGGCGGGCAGGTGCAGCGCAGTTGTCGAACCGGCGGACCGGGTGGGCGCAGCTCGCGGCGCCCTCCTGGCAGGCTGGCGCCGTGGTGCCCTGTGCCACCGGGGGTCTACCTAGAGCCGGCCCTGGTGGTGTCCACTAAACTATCCTGGGAATTGTCGTTCATTAAGGATGTTCGGCGTTGTTAGAAAATCCATATTCCATTCACAGAGTAGCAACTTTCAGAGGGATTCAACAGTCAATCTCTCCTCCCAGTCAACTCTGGGAATTGTAACTCTATTAGGAAAATAGGGGTTTCCTAACAAATTTCAGAAACCATAACAAGTTCCCAGGTTTCTCAGGCAGGAGTAGGCATGGATGTTTAAAGTGGTATATTTGAACTTTAAAGGCATAGTGCAGATGAGGCCTATGTGTCTTTTTGCAATTTTATAATCAAATCATCCAGTTTTGTGCAGTGTTGAGAGAGACAAATACTCAACTGCCCAACTATGCATTATTATTTTTTAATCTGTTTGCAGGGCTGAGACACGCAGCAGGAGATTTGCCCTAGATTTGCCCATTTTCCCCAGCATGCTGGAATAGTGCCCCTCCCTGTTTGCAGAAGGAGGGACTCTGGCAATGAACCATTTCCTGTCATGCTAATCCGTATGACTTTGAGTAACTTGCTAAAAGACCTGGAGATAAAAGGGAATGAAGCTATAACACAACAGCCTTATTCATCACAACCCATTTCTGTTTCTCCTCCATCTCTAGTTCTTACAAGATACACTTGATGCACTTTTCAGCATAATGATGGAGATGTCTGACAATGAAGCCTACGACTTCCTTGTTTTTGATGCACTAGTAAGTTGTTCTGACCATTTATCCCTCCTTAGCTCTTCATTAACTATGTCACCAAAAAGAAAGCTTCCAGATCAGGCTGGTTACAATTTCTTCCCAGTGACAGGCTGATGTGTAAACAAGAGCTCTGAAATGGAGAGTTGCTGCTGCTGCTGCTTATTTTTAGAGTGTGGGCAAGCTTGGCCCAGCAGCCTTTCCCATTTAAGCCCACCAGGCCATTTTGGGCAATCCCCAATAACCAGCTCAGCTTCACCTGACATCATAGTAACATTCGGTGATTGACAAGTGGGGAGGGCTTCCCATCTGTCAAATTCGGCTCATCTGGGGTGGCCCAAAGGCTGAAAGGGATTCCTCACCCCTGTTTTACATAACAGAACAGCCTTTATTTCCAGTTAGATTTGGGTTCAAGTTCCTGAGTCCCTTCTCCTTCTAAAACAAATTCAGGTGAAACTCGGAAAATTAGAATATCTTCGAAAAGTGCATTCATTTCAGTAATGCAACTTAAAAGGTGAAACCAATATATGAGATAGATGCATGACATGCAAAGCAAGATATGTCAAGCCTTTATTTGTTGTAATTGAAATTATTTGTTTTATTACTGTGGAATTTCCAAAAGAAAGCATTTGTAAAAAATAAAAATAAAATAAAAAATAATAAGTTGCATTACTGAAATAAATGCACTTTTTGATGATATTCTAATTTTCCGAGTTGAGAGACTTTTATGACTGCTTTTATGGCTTCAGGAAGTTGTTGCCGAGTGAGTGAATTTATTATAAGAATTAATGAGAAAGATAACCAGTAGCTCAGGGGCCTAAATTGTTTTCAGCTGAGGTTTATTGCATAAGCTTGTATGCCCAACAGAATTATTAGGATTTAAATACTTTTTAAAATGAGATTTCTAGTCCTCATGATTGTGACTGGAAAAAAGAAGAATTGATCATCTGTTCTATATTGCTTCCATTTTCCGCAGAGAAGCTTGAATATGTGGACTATTCTTAGAATCTGTGAATGCTGAGAGAGAAATGATGAAAGTCACCACATGCGATGGGGAATACAGGCAGTGTTCAAACTGTTGCCAGAGTTAATGTCAAACTCCCAGAATTGTAGAGTTGGAAGGGAACTCAATGGTCTAACACAGTGTTTCCCAACCTTGTGCCTCCAGCTGTTTTCGGACTACAATTCCCATCATTCCTGACCACTGGTCTTGCTAGCTAGGGATGATGGGAGTTGTAGTCCCAAAACATCTGGAGGCACAAGGTTGGGAAACACTGGTCTAACACACTGCAATGCAGGAATCACTGCTAAAGAATCCTTGACAGGTGTTTAAAAACCTTCCGTTTAGGAAGGTTGGCAGTCCTTCCTGTTGTTCCTGCTTTAGCTGCAAAAGCGCAGCATGGTTGAAAACTGAAAACAAAAGTCCAACTAGGTCATGCTGTTTACATATTGCATATTTCCTCTTTAAATAGGTATTTATTATTTCACTGATTGGAGACATCAAATTCCAGCATTTTAACCCCGTACTCGAAACTTACATTTACAAACACTTCAGTGCCACCTTGGCCTATGTGTAAGTATACAGTTTTGTTACATTGCTGATTTGTGTATTTTTGTCATGAGATGACTTATTACATGCTTGTCACATGG